>NC_056729.1:174533872-174558872 GCF_019279795.1 Protopterus annectens | reverse complement strand
TGTTCAGCCTGGTGAGCGGGACGTCATTGTGCCTGACAATAGAGTCACCTATTACAAATGTTTCAGGTGTGTTGTGTAGCCTTAAGGGCTGTGACTGTTCGGCACACTGGCTTTGTGAGCTATGTGTTGCACGTGTTTTGTTTTGTGGTAGCGGTTGCTTGGGTGTCTGCTTTGCAGGTCTCTGCTGCTTAGGAAGATTTTTATTTAGTGCCTCCGAGTATGTTTTTGTGTGTTTATGCATTTGGTTTACTGTCGTGCTAGGTTTATGTGAGACTGGAATTGTAGTGAGTGTGGTTTCCTTCTCCTCCTAACTGGTTACGCCAGTACTGAGTTGAGAGAGCTTAGCCTTCAGTTAGGCTATATGGATGCATCTCTCACATGTGTTGGAATTTTTTGGGAGGAGGAGAGGGTTGTCTGTGTACATGAGGCAGATGTAACATTGCCTCAAGATTCCCACATTCACCAGCTGGACCGGAGAGGAGATTGACAACTGACCTTTGGACATGCTAGAATAGTATTGGGAATTCCTTTATAATAGAAAAAAAAGGCCAATATACAGATATATATATATATATATATATATGTATATATATATATATATATATATATATATATATATATATATATATATATATATATATATATATATATATATATATATATATATATATATATATATATATATATATATATATATATATATATATATATATATATATATATATATATATATATATTCATACAGAGATACAGAGATATACAGACAGATAACCAACCTCTTGCTGCAACAAATCTGCAAAAAGCCCGACAAATGTGGGGGTAAAGGGCAAACAATATTGACATATTTGAAATATGGCTGTCATACGCGTAGAAGTCTGCTAGAGTGGCATGGTGTGCTTTCACATAAAATGCCACAGATTCCAGGTCTGAAACACAAATGAATGTCAAAATTTACTGATGCCAATGCTCACATCATCCCAGTGATTTCTGAGAAACCCACAACTGTTGTGGCCAACAGACAAAATATATGAGCCACACATCAGGATAGTGTCTAGACATCTGGACAGTGGAGAGGTATGACCACAGTCATGTAACAGAATGGAATAACTTGTGACAGCTGCCAACCATGTCACCCAGCACCTTCTGAACCACAGTAACACCAACATGACACTAACCCAAATCAGCTCTGGGCAATTACCCATGTATATCCAAATATATCATGCACTACAGGGATGGAACTGTAGGGAAAAGCAGATAGTGGTGCATAAATGTCCAACCACAACTATTTGAACCACAGTCACAGCAACATATCAGTATCCCAAGTGAACTCAAGTGTAGGACAACTGTTTGAATGAACATATCCTGATTCCCAGTCACACAATACACTGACAGATACTGGCCCAACTCACAGTGTGCTGGTAACCCTGAGGTGTTACAGGACCTTTCTAAGTCTTCCCCAACAAATATACATACCTGATAGACCACCAGCAGCTGTAGTAGCATGCACAGTCAGATAGAAAAAGGATCTGTGACACTCACATATACCACTCTCCCTACCCAGCTAAACAAACAACTACACACAATGCTGCTAAACAATCTTTGCAGTTGATTCACAATGGCCAGACATACATAACTGTCATATGTACAGATTTGCATAGAATGTCCAGAGTGTGAGACAATATTCATGGCCACTGCCGCATACCACTTCCAGGAGCCTGCTAAGTCAATGGAGTGATACCTTGAGTACAGTCAATAAGTAATGATATCACATAACTCTGACCCTCTTACTGCAAGATATCTGGACAAAGTGTGACATACTTGGGAGACAGGAGGCCAGAAAGAGGGACATATCTCACATAATGGTGTTATAAACTGAAACAGCTGGCTTTGTTGTAACATAAAATCCCCTGAAGGAGATGATGTCTGAAGCACCAATGGATGTCAACAGTTACTGACTACAATCCTCACATTATCCTACTGCTTCCACAAAAACAGATGTTGTCTGAGGAACAGACCAAATATAACAGGTGAACTGCTGGGCAGTCAGTGGATATCAGGATAGTTGACAGGTATGTCAGAGACATATCACTTGTCAGACATCAAGTCATACAGAAAATGCATGTCCAGATGAACACTGTTAAACTAGCAACCCTCTATGTGTATAACAGCACTACTGACTTACAATCGGTACCCAGTTCTGGAACTTTGTTTCCCATGTTGCTGGGCTGTCTCCACATGTCCTCTCCTGAGAGGTATTCCCACCTACTGTCTGTGAAGCTGTAGCCCTCACACCTCCATAATGTCCTCCACACAGAGAAGGAAAAGGGGCAAAATACACATGAAGGCCATAATTATAGTGTTGCTATGGCATTGGCAAATGGAAAGACAACACCGCTGCTCTGGATGAAAGTAGCAAGTGGGAGACACTGACTGGTGCACAGGCCATCACCTGTTCTTGAGCAGTACCTACAAAGGCAAGCTGCTGCCTATGCAACACAGGTCTCAGCTGATTTACACAAAGACAGACTGTGATTACACAAACCTAACCATTTGCATTGTTGTGAGGGAACTCCTGAGCACTATAACAGGTATGTCAATCATGTAAGCATGTAATGGTATGCATAAGGGGGGATGCAATGATGTCAAATGGGACACTAAACACTAGGCTGCAACAAGACCTGCTGGACTCACATGCTGCTGTCCAACACCTATGACCATTGCTGCTTGCCATGCTTGCATTGACATGGAGCACATCTCTGGCCCCTGAGTCACCCCCGGAAAGTTCAGTTCATTTATGACTACTAATGGAGTTTCTGTTGTCCAATATTGAGTGTATCACTGGTAGGACAGCTACCTGGGAAGTTGTAATTACTCATATGTCACTTGTGAATGCTATTCTGATACATATAATTGTCTTATAAATGTAAGAGATGTACATAGGGTATGTGCATACTACATGACAAATGCAGATCTGTGTGTTGAACTGTATGTGATATACTGAGCCCATATCTGACAACTGTCCAGAGTTTTTCAGACTGACAACATGTGTGCCTCATATTTGTAGTCAATGCCTCAGCCAGTTGTGTATTGTCTGGCACACTACTGGCAACCCATTAAAGACTGAAGTCATAACAAATTAGTATACATTTCATTGTCAGATGTCATATTCCACAGAGTACACCTGTGAATGTGACACCATCTTTGCTGGGAAATAAGTGCGTCAGCTAGATTCATAAAGTGACACTATTTACTGGCCTTTGCCCGCCACTGATGTGTGCCTTTGTGCAGATGTCTTGCTCTTACAGGAGCTAGGTGTCTTACCATGACACCCATGTCAATGCAAGTGTACCTTCTCCTGTAGGATGCTGATATTTGTGCAGTCACTGACATCTGCTTTCTAGCTGTGGAGAGTGCACCAACCTTGCCAGGTCACTCATCCCATCATACATTCAAACCCCAAATGGAGGCCTGCAAAGGTGCAGGAGGTGGAGTGTTGAACATTAGCATACAAATACACACCTCCAGGCTGGCCAAGCATTATATTGCATGTGTGACATCCTGAGTGCAGTTAACAGTTGACAAAACTACTCAAATCATAGCTAGCTACAGGCCTTCAACCATGACTATGGACACCCACTACACCTATTGGGACCTGCTGGAATCTGTCAGAGTTCAATCATCTACCCTCCTCCTGCGTGACTTCAAATACCCAATGATGGTGTGCCTGCCCTATGAAACCTGAACATGAATGCACATAGATTCCTTGGCTTTGTCAATGACAATGCAGTGGATCAGCCGGTCAACACTTGTACAGCAGGTGGTAATCTCATGTACCTGGTCTTAATGAACATGAGTAGCCACTGTAGCACTCTCACAGTGCCATCCCCCTTGGTAATATCTGACCACATAGCCATCACTGTTCAGGTCACCATCTCCCCTGCTCCCTCACCTTTACAGTGTCAAACAGAATGAACTGTACATAAATCACTATAAATCCCCCCAGATTAGGTAGGTGTAGCTGTACAGTGAACATCCCATTTGTTGGAACTGGCAGCAGTGTCCAGGCCCACACCACAATACTGTGTGGGCACTCACATTGCTATATGGACTCAGCAGTACCTGACAGGGCAACATCATCTCCCTCAAGGTAGGGTAAACACCTGTGGTGGATGGCACCAATACACAAATACCATAATAGGTGTAAACAATTGCTGGATGGGCCAAGAAGAAACAGGTGCCTCATCGAAAGCAATGTCACCTTGGTCTGTACAAGCAAATGATGGCACAGGTGATGTACTGTAAAGCTGTTTTTAAGTGCAAATCGGACACATCCACCAAGGAAAATCACTAAGCCTTCCACACGTGTCTGCAATTCCAGAGGAAACACACAAATCTGCTCTGTAGTGGTGGTCAATAACAACACATGCACACATGGCATAGATATAGACAACTGGTTGCAGACAGGTGAAGTGTAAACACCACCGCTCTGTCCCCCAGTGGTACACATGTGCATGTACGGCATCTGCCCACCTCCCCTCATCATCAGGAAGCAGGTTCATAATACCCTCTCAAAGGCAACCCACAGAGGCCCCCATAGTCATGACACCATCCCTGGCTGCATCCCACATGAACACGGGCATGGACTGTCAGATCCATTCTGCACTGTAATCAATGACAGCCTGAGCACTGGTGTCATCCTACCTGCACAGAGGAGAGTCACTGTCATCCCTATACACAAAGGTGGAGCAATCCAACAACCCAGCGAATATGATGCACATTAGCCTAACTAGCCTGCTCTGCATGGGCATGGGAGGCAATATCAAGGACATTATGAACAGGGACATCAGCAACATCAAAATGTCTGGGCCCACACACCATGAAATTGTCAAAGGGAGATCAGGCCTATGAAACCAGATTGACATCTCTGCAGTGGGCAACAAACACAGGGATGAGGGGAAGATGGTGAACAATGCCTACCATCACCTAGTCCAATCCTCTCACACTACTCCCCATGTGGACAGGATACATAAGCCTACACAGCTAAGCAACAACCTGTAGGTTACCAGATGGGTAGCTAACTGGCCCGGTGATAGTAGCCACTCAGTCAAAGTACTAGAACCCACCTCTAATAGTAGAGTCGTCCACAACTGTGCACCCCAAGGATCGGTCTGGAGGCTTTTACTTTTTGAGATATATGTATCTGAGGTACAGGACAATAGCCCTGTCGGGCTGTAAAGCTGCATTTGTGACTGCCTGCAGGTGGGGATGTCAGTCCCACTGTATCCATATGGGCTCATGGGCCTCTGATTCCCAAACACCCTTCCCGTCCAAGGTGTTTACCCCCATATGTATCGCCTCTGTCTGCTCTCCTGTCTGTGTTGTTGTCTCCCTATCCAATCTACCTCTCCAGACTTATCTACAATCCTTTCCCCAACATCCCACTCTCAACTTAATGAAGAAAAAAGGGCATCTGTCCCCAAAAAACGATTGCACCATACATAGCTATCCATTTTGCACAGGTGTCCACTGGACACATATAATCTGGCCCAATCAGCTTGACAACACATGTCTGTTGTCCTCACCCCTCTATCTGGGGTTTGTGTCCATATTCACCTCCAAATTCCCTACAAATGCACAACTGTTGCTGTATAAGAAATGGACAGCTATGGACCTTCCCTACACCTGTCCTGCACATCCCTAGCTACCTTTCATATTGTTTTTCCCTCTGCATGCCCATTTCTCACCACTTTCCTATCACAGCTTTTTCTTTTCTTTTAAAGAAAGTAGCGTGGGTGTAAGCAGGAGTAGGCAGGAGTAAACCAGTTTGCATGATGCTAAGTGAAGCCAAAACAAATTCAGCATCTGTAAGGTTAACCATATGTTGGCATCTCTTAGCATCACGCAAACCCATGCAAATCTGATTAAAGCTGCTTTAATCACTTTGTCTCCATCAGCCACTGTTCTGCCTAGCAACAAAGTAATCAGCCCAGCCAAGTTTCAAACCCAGGACCCCATCCACTATAGTCAGAGCAATGTACCACTACACCATTTGAGCAAAAGGAATTTCAGATGCTTTTTCAAAAATATCATGCAGTAGAGTCATTCATCAGTAGGGAATAATATCTATGGAATCACTCAGGTTTTGTATATATACATATACAGATATATATGTATGGAGATACATACATACATATGAAAAATGTATTAAAATGCATATATATATATATATATATATATATATATATATATATATATATATATATATATACACACACACACACACACACACACACACACATACATATATATATATATATTATAGTATATATGTTTTATATATATATATGGTTCTACCTGACTTCGTCGACAGCGCAGAAGACCGACATCGGAATCCGGAGCTCCAGAAGATCGAAGTGAAGAAGACCGACTTAATCGCGAGTGGCAGAACATCGACAATGCAGAAGACCCACGACGGATGACAACACCAACGCCGAGGATGCCACATGGGGAAAGGCTGTGAGTATGCGGTAGTGACGGACGTTAGGGTGCGAGGCAGGTAAGTGTGGAGATTGACGTCTGTGGGGATAGGGGTGGGTTAAGTGAGTTAGGTTAGGAGCGATAGGGTGGGTTAAGTGAGTTAGGGTTAGGAGCGATAGGGTGGGTTAAGTGAGTTAGGGTTACTAGGGGGGTTAAGTGAGTTAGGGTTAGGGGTAGGTAAGTGTGCATAGTGACGGACCTTAGGGTTAGGGTAAGGTTTAGTGTGGGCTTGTAAGGATTTTGGTGTGCTTGTGTTGTGTGTGTGGTTTGTGGAATGGGGATGTGTTTTGTTTTAATTGTTATTGTGGTGTGCAGTGTATGGGGTTTCGTGTTTGTGTACCGTCGGTTATTTCGTTGTCGGTTATGTGTGGTTTCGTGTTTATGGACTGTCGAATATGTGGTGTCGGTGATGTGGTTGTCGGTGTTGTGTGGTTTCGACTATGTCAGGTAGAACCATATATATATATATATATATATATATATATATATATATATATATATATATATATATACATGCTCATAACATGTAGTGCACTCATATCTCAGAACCATACCTCTCAACCTGTTAGTGGAAGAAATCTTGGCAAAGGCTGTAAAAATGGGGGGACAATGGGCCACAACTAGGGACATCTTTCAAATATTGCTCTTAGAAATGTAGAAAGTTACTCGATTAACAGGGTATGTTTCAGCATACATGTTCTGAAGGATATGAGGTCTGGAACTTAAAATATGTCAACATTTACTGACAGACATCTTCAGATCATTGCAGTGATTTTCCAGAGAAATTAGAAAAATCGTGGAACAGAGACAAAATATGAGCAATAAACCTGGATGTTCTGCAAAAATCCGGCCAGTTGAGAGGTATGCTCAGAACCCCTTAGTGCAACAAATCTGGACCAAGCTTGACAAAGTGGGGGGAGAAAACCATGAAAATAGGGACATACCTGAAATACTTGACTAGATAATCTGAGACAGTTGCTACAGTAATACTGTCTGTTCTAACATATATTGACCGAAATAGCACAACTCAATTCTCAACTGCTTCTCAGTAGTTAGTGCCTGAAATCCTCACATCATCCCACTGATTTGTCAGGCATACACAACACTTATGAGGGCCACACCAAAGATATGAGCCAGACAACTGGATATCCTATGAATATCTGGACATAACATATCATTAGGGAAACCATACTGAGCTGCTTAGCATGTCATCAAGCACCGTCCAAACTACAGTCAGACTGACACAACACTACCCCAAGTCAGCTATGAGGAATTACATATGGATTTGCAAAAATATCTGGCACTACAGGGATGTAACAGTAGTCAAAAACAGTCACCGGTGTGAGCCTGCATACCCACAACCAATTTCACTACAGTCTGTGACATACTGGTAAGCCAAATGAACAATAGAGTATAATGACTGTGTGAACATAAATATCATGTTTGACACTCACACAGTATCCCTACATATACTGCCCCAAGTCACAGTGTAGTCTGACTCCTGTGGGGGTATGGAACATGTCTCAGTCTGCCCCTACAAACATATACAGCCAATAGACCACCAGAAACTGGAGCAGCATGCACAGTCAGATAGGAAAGGAGCCATGAGACTTACATGTATCCCCCCCTACACAAAGCAACAAACATACACACTACACTGCTACACAATCCTGACTGTCTGTTAACAATTGCTACACATACACAGACCCCTCAACTATACAGGTTCCCACAGAATGTCCAGGCTTTGTCCTCATATATATGGCCCCTTTCTCATAACATGTCTGGCATTCTGCTACATCACTGGGATGATATCAAGAAGGAAGGCACTAACTAATATAATACCATACCTATCAACCTCTTACTGCATGACATCTGGACAAAGCCTGGCATAAGTGGGGGACAGAGGTCCAAACACAGGGGCATAATTTAAATATTGCTGTTACAAACTGAGAAAGTTGCTGGTGTTACAGGGTTTGTTGTAACATATCTTAACTGAGGGATATGAAGTCAGAAACACAAATGGAAGTATGCATTTCCTGACTGCAATACCCAGGGTATGCTACTGATTTGCCAAGGACAACAACTGTCGGAGGAGCAGACCAAACATAAGAGTCAAACCTCTGGCAATTCTGTGGATAGCCCTACAGTTGAGAGTTATGTCAACCACATAACACTGTCAGACTGAGACCCACGCAGAATATCCATGTCCACACAAACCCTTTTAAACTAGCATGAATCCAAATGTATAACAGCAATACTCACATTTTGTCCTTATATCTGGGACCTTCTCCCCCATTTTGTTGGGCTGTCTCCACATGTTTTGTTGTAAGAGGTATTTCCAGCTACCCTCTGTGATGCTGCTGTTCACACACCTCCATGATGTCCTTCTCACAGGCAATGAAAAGGGGCAGTGCCCATATCAAGTACTCAATTATAGGAGTGTGTTGCCATGCCCTTGGTTATATGAATAACAACACAGCTGATCTGCATGCAATTAGCAAGTGCGGGACACCAGTTGGTGCACAGGCCATCACCTGCTCATGAGCATTACCTACAAAAGGTAAGCTGCTGCCTATGCAAAACAGGTTGATACCTCAACAAGGGGAGACAGAGAGATAGAGAAACAGAAATAGTAATTGGAATCCAAGCTGACAATAGTTGGGAAAAAAGGTATGTCAAACAAGTTAGCATGTAATGGAATGCAGTAGGGGGCATGCAATAATATGGTATAGGATTTTAATCAAATATGTCTCAACAAGACTTGTTGTACTGATATATTGCTGATCAGCACCTATGGCCATAGCATCTGGGTCTGTCTGCAGTGACATAGATCACATATCAGGCCCCTGAGTCACCCCAGGAAGGAATGGCTCACATATGACTACTACTGGAGTGTGTTGAACAATACTGACTGTGAAACTGCTAGCCCAGCTACTGGGATGTCGTAGATATCCATATGTTACTTGTGAATACAACTATGATATACATGTTTGTCTCACAAATCTGAGAGACCTATCCAGGGTATTTGCATAGTAAACTACTGTCGCAGATGTGTGTGTGTTGAACTGCATGTGATATACAGAGCTCATACCATTCAACTGTACAGTGTTATGCACACAGACCATATGTGTGCCTCATATTTGTTGTCATTTACTCATAGAGTTGTGTTATGTCTGGCAAATCATTGGCAAATCTGTGAAGACTGTTATTGGAACATACTAGCATACATATGAGTGTCGGACATCCTCCAGGGTATTTCTGTGAATGCAAAGGCTACTGTGCTATCAAATGGCTTAAATGTGTTACAGCAATATTAAGAAAGTATCACTAATTTTTGGCCATTGCCCCAAATGTATGTGGGGTGTCCTCCAGATGTCCTGCTCTAACAGGTTGAGAGGTATGACTGAGCAGCAAGAGTGTAAATACAGTGTGCCATGCTGACATAGAAATATATATTAGATATTACCTGTGCACATGTATGTATGAGTAGGTGTACCTGGAAGCCTCATAACAACAGACATGGGATGCAAAACATCAGGTATATAAGCTGCACATGTTGTACACGTGTGTAATCTTAGTTTCTGTGCATCCAACAGACACAAATTTCTACAGCTACTCTTTGTTGCATTGCTCTGACACAGACATAGGTACTAGAATAAGCATGATTTTCAGGCTGAAATTGGAGAGGTGTCCAACTATGTTATGACCTTGTGTCCATGCCTACTACTAACAGCTATATGAGCACCTACATTGCTGTATGGACTCAGCAATACCTTACTTGTAAAACCTGCCTCCACCAAGGTAGAGTAATCCCCTTTGCTGGACAGCAGCAATACACAAACCACATAATCGGTCACCATATTGGCTGTATAGGGCCAAGTAGGAGCAGGCACCTACTTGGAAGCAAGTCAACCTTTGTCTGAATGAGCATAAGGTCACAAGTGAATTACTGTGAGGCTAACTATGAGTACAAATTGAGCACATCCACCAAGGCCAATCACAAGGCCGTCTTCACATATGTCTTCAATCTCAGAGGCAACAACCCACTCCACCCTGTAATGGTGGTCAATCAAGCCACACACACACACACACACACACACACACACACACACACACACACACACACACACACACACACACACACACACACCATTGCTATAGCCAAAGCGCTGCAGACAGATTAAGGGTAAATATCATCCCCCTGTCCCACCATCAGTATATGTGGATATGCACAGCACCTGCACCCCTCCCATCATCATCAGGGAGCAGGTGCATACTGCCTAATCAAAGCCAACAAAAGTAAGTCTCCATGGGACCTGATAACATTCCTGTCTGCATCCTACATGAACTCAGGCATATGCTCCCAGCTCCATTACACACTGTACACAAGCAAAGCCTGAGCACAGTTGATATCTCATCTGCAAGGAAGATGGCCACTGTCATCCCTCTACACAAAGGCGAATGATGAATGGTGGATTATGCAATGTACTGGCCCTCACTGGGGGGAACATGACACATCAGGACCAGGAGTGCAATACAGGTTCATATTGTGCTGATAGATGACAGGGGTATGATGTGGTTGTAAGTGGTGGTTAATGATAGTCAATGTTGATGTGCAGGTTCTGTAAATAACTTTGACCAATGTATGAGGTCCTGTGATATGTTTCCTTGTTTATTTCTTCCAGGTGACATGCAGCGGCAAAGACAACCACCATATTCCACAGCTTAAAATGCAGCCATCACAAATGCCATCATCCAGCACCATGGGGTGATGCTTGGCCATGGCCAACACAATCTGCAGGAGTAGACCACCCTTTGGGATGACCTTGTCCACAGAGTTAACAACTTGGGCCACCATGGACGCACATACAATCAGGTCAGGTATCGGGTAACTGACCTATTTTGTGCACGGCAAAGGGCATCTGCTATGGCCAGAGACTGTACCACTACATGTAGGGGTCCTGCCACACAGGCGCTATATACAGCAGCATAAGAGCTCCTTGCCAACCTTCAGGCAGCCCTCACACACCAGCCCAGCCAAGAAACACAAGTCGTGGAGGTGGGCGGCATCCAGGCAACAGGCGAAGAGCATCCAGGTAAGGCCCCTGTGCACATCAATTGAACACTGTAGCAGTGATACTGAATTCTTTAGGGTATCTAGATGCATATGTCAGGTCAAACTGCATTTGTGAGTGGGGTTTTCTAATGCACACAAGTGCACATCTATGGTGAAGGACAGCAAATTGTGTACTATCAGAGCTTGTACTGTACATGTGCAGAAAAGTAGCATTCATCTTGTACCAATGCCACATGTGAGTGTGCTGACAATACCTCTCCCCCACAGCTACATAGGTCCCTGTGGTCTGGATGTGAGACAGCAGCCTAAAGCCAGTGAGTATGGGATTGCCCTGTTGTAGAGCACCAGTACCCCAGGCATGTTAAGGTCATGCATGTTACCATGCACACAACTGTTATTCTCAGGCATATTGCAATATGTGCATGTCCATTTGTGGTGGGGTTAACTGCATTGCATTACAGAGGTCATCACAGGGGCTTATTTTCAGGAGATGTAACATATCTGTAGTATACCTCGCAACCTGTCATTGCAAGAAATTTGGACAAAGACTGACAAAATGGGAGGACAAAGGCCCAAAACTAGGGACATATTTTAAATATTAGTCTTATACAGTGCATATAAAAGGTGTACACACCCCTGCTAAAATGCCAGGTATTTGTGATATACAAACATGAGACCACTATAAAACATTCCCAAACTATTCCAAACTTTAATGTGACCTATAACCTGTACAAATCAATTGTAAAACAATCAAATATGTTAGGGAACAATTACGACAAATAAAAAACATGCAATAAGCTGCATGCATAAGTGTGCATGGGCTGAAGCTAACACTGTGTTGAAGCAGATTTTGTTATAATTACAGCATTACGCCTTCTTGGGTACACACCTGCCATCAATTACAGAGACTCTTTGATTAACACCAAATAATGGTCAGCTGTCCTACTAGGATTTTCATGACATTTACCCAGTTGCCTGCTACAGCAACAGCCACGGTTCACATAGAGCTTACAAAGCATCAAAGGGATGTCACTTTTGAAAGGTCTCAGCCTGGAGAAGGGTACAAAAACATTTCCACAGCATTGTATATACCATGGAACACAGTGATGACAGTCATCAAAAGGTGGTGAAAAACACGGCATAAGTGACATTGAAAAGAAGTGGACATCCCTCTAAATGTGTTGAAAGGCAAGACCCAAACTGGTCAGAGAGGCTGCCAGGAGACCTACAGTAACACTAGAGGAGTTGCAGGAATCTCTGGCATGTACTGTGACAACAATCTCAGGTATTCTCCACATGTCTGGCCTATGGGGTAGGGTTAGAAGATGGAAGCTTTTTCTCACACAGAACAACATCCAGGTCTAGCTAAATTCTCATGAACAATACATCAGGTCCCCCAAAAGCATGTGGGAAGATGTGTTATGGTGTAATGAGACCAAGGTTGTACTGTTTGGCCACAATTCTAAAAGGTTTGTTTGGCACAATAACAACACTGTGCATCACTGAAAGAACACAATCCCCACAGTGAAGCATGGTGATGGCAGTGTCCTGCTTTGGGGTTGTTGTTCATAAGCTAAAAGTGGGCCTTTAGCCAAGGTGGAGGGGATTATGAGCAGTTCCAAATACCAGTCCCTTTTTGGCCAAAATCTTCAGGTGTCTGCTAGAAAGCTGTAGATGAAGAGGGATTTCACCTTTCCACACTACAATGACCAAAACCATACATCCAAATCAGAAAAAGAATGGCTTCACCAGAAGACTATCAATGTTTTGGAATGGCCCAGCCAGAGTCCACTCCTACATCCAATAGAAAATCTGTGGGATGCCCTGAAGCGGGCTGTGCACAAGATATGCCTTTGCATTCTGACAGAGTTGGGGGGCTTCTGCAAAGCAGAGTGTGCAAATATTGCTAAGTCCAGATGTGCCATGCTGACAGCCACCTTCCCAAGAGGACTGACTGACTGCTGTAATCAAATCAAAATGTGCTTTAACAAAGTATTAGTTTAAGGGTGTGCACGCTAATGCAATCAGCCTATTGTATGTATTTCATTTTCTATATGTTACCCCTAACTGATGTGTTTGTTCCTCAATTGGATTGAACAGGCTATAGGTCATATTAAAGGTGGGAAAAATTTACATGATTTATGTGGTCTCATGTTATATATCAGAAAAGCCTGGCATGTTAACAGGGGTGTGTACACTTATTATATCCACTGTAAGCTTAGAAGGCTGTTAGAGTAACTGGTTTTGTTTTAACATAAATGTACTGCAGGTGTTGAAGTGTGAAATTCAAATCATGTCATTAATTAGTGATGCCAATCCTCAGATCATCCCAGCAATTTGTCAGACAAACACAGGATTTATGAAGAACAGACCAAAAATCTCATCCACACATCTAGACATTCAGCAAAACTCTGTATAGTTGAGAGGTATATTTTGTAGGAGTTGGCACTGCACCATACAGGTGAGCAGCAATAATGTGTACATGGCTGCAGTGTGTGCTAGGTGAAGGCCCATCACCTGCTAACACTACTCATGTATCCCAGAGGTATATATTAGTAGTAACATTAAGTGGAAAGGGCTGCACTGCATGATGTTGAGGGCCTCTCCAGAGTATGTATGTTGTTGTCTGACTGTGTCGCGAATGTCACCAGTTGGCTATTGTGAGGTCCATGTAATGCCTTTGTGCCACCTCACCTGTATGTGTCTGTGTGTGAGTCCATGTGTGTGCGTGTGTGTGTGTGTGTGTGTGTGTGTGTGTGTGTGTGTGTGTGTGTGTGTGTGTGTGTGTGTGTGTGTGTGTGTGTTTGTGTGTGTAGAAACAGTATTCTCTCTGTGTTTGGTCAACACAATATCTTCTGGGGTTTTTTAGACATAGCTTCTCAATTTAATAACCATTTTACTATATCCATCTTAACTCTGTCCAGTCAAATAACCAAAAACAGTTTACCTCAATCACAACCTAACCTATCCCACACCACCCTATCATATCCTGTCTCCATCCTTATCAACCACTCCATACTAGAATCCTACATACCCAAACTCTGGAAAATATCTCAAATCATTCCTCTTCATAAAGGAAGTAATTCTTACGAATTCCCCAACTACTGACCTATTGCCATCCTTTGCCCCTTATCCAAAATTCATGAGAACTGCATCCACTTGCAAGTGATGACATTAATTAACACACACAATCTATTATCTACCACACAACACAGTTTCCGTCCACATCACAGCACTACCGCAGCCCTTCTATCCTTCACTAATTATATAAACCTTCACAGGAATGATAACAAATATCTATCAGCCATTTTCCTAGACCTCTCAAAAGCATTTGATATTGTCTCCCACTCCATTCTACTAGATTCGCTAACATCATTATCCTTCACCTCCTCTACTATAGCCTGGTTCAGAAGCTACCTATCTGACAGGCAACAATCAGTCCAGAGGAAAGGAACTCTGTCTACACAACTTCCAAGCACCATAGGAGTCCCACAGGGACACACACACACAAGATCACAGTTGCCAGTGTTGTGTTTGGAACCCCTACCCATCGAGTTAGCGGTACTACAGTGTTATGCCGTTATCCCAGGTGGCATGGAACTAATGGTGTGATGACTGTTCCAAGGTACCTGTAAAGTGAATAACATCACTTGCCCTTGTGAGGTATGGCAGTGGGGTGTGTACTGGTTGTGGAGGACTCATTAGATTGTCACCTATGAGTTTGCACACTCACAAACACTGCTATACACACCAATGCACACACAATAGCCAGTAGTGACATTAGCAACTCTGCCTATCATGTTATTCATTCCATACTGTTACAAAACTGTTGCACATGGCATGGGGCTTATAGGGCTGAAGAGTATCCACAAATACCTCTATGGTGGATGTGAACAGCGGCCTTTGTAAATTGGACCTTGGGATATGTACTGGGAGTACCATGGCCTAAAATTGTAAACCACAGCCACACAATTGGTATAGTTCTCACTCAAACATGCACACAGGATACACACACACACACACACACACACACACACACACACACACACACACACACACACACACACACACACACACACACACACACACACATTTTGCCAGGACTAACAGTAGAACCCCTACCTATCTAGTTATTGCTAATACAGTTTTATGCATTTATCGCATGCAACACAAAGCTTACAGGGTGAAGAGAGTCCCAAGGTAATTCCAAGGGGAACAACATCACTAGTCCTTGTATAGTATGGCAATGGGTGATTTAGTCAGTGAGAATTGACCCAAAACTCGAACCTGCAGTTATACACACTTACACACACAAATACAGTCATATACACATTTGCCAGGACTGAGATTATCACAGCCCTGTTTATCTTGTTAGTCAGTCCATACTGTTACATAGTTCCTGCACTTGGCATGGGGCTTATTGGGCTGGAGACTGTCAGCAGATACCTCTATGGTTGATGAAGACAGCAGGGCTTTTAAAGTGGACCTTGGGATGTGTATTGGGAGTACCATGGCCTAAAATTGTAAAACACACCCCCACAATGGATATAGTTCTCACTCAGACACATACACAGGATACAGTTCTGGCACACACACATTCACCAGGACTGAGATTAGAGCCCCTACCTATCTAGTTATTGTTAATACAGAGTTATGCATTTATCGCAGGCACCACAGAGCTTACACTCTGAAAAGTGTCCCACAGTTCTTCTAAGATGAACAACATCACCAGCCCTTGTAAAGTATTGCAATGGGCAGCGTACAGGGAGAATGAGGCCTCAAAATGCTGTATCTTACAAATATACACAGTTACAAATGCACATTTGCTAGGACTCAGGATAGAACCCTTACCTATGTAGTCATTGGTACTGTAGTGTTATGCAGTTACCACATGCACCACAAAGCTTATAGGATGAAGAGTGTCCCAAGGTACCTATATAGTGAATAACATCACCAGCCCTTGTAAGGTATGGCAATTGTAAGCGTACTGGGTGAGAAGAGCCTCAAGCTGCTTTCACCCCCATGTTTACACACTCACAAGCACTTTTATACACACTAATGCAAATACACACACATTTGCCAGTACTGAGATCCACAGGTTCATAGCTTCATAGGTGTGTACTAGGCAAATGGCCATAGAGCCTTTACAAGCCTAGCCCATGGGAATACGCTGACATCATGCCACCTGACAATAGTACCAAGTGTGTCTAGGTTCATAGGTTCATAGGTAGGTACTAGGCTATCTGCCTGAGGGCATTTATAAGCCTAGCCAGAGTGTGTCGGCTTTCGCTGCCCTATTGATTAATTAACTGAGCCTCTATCAAGCAGAGCCAATGAAGTGATCCCAGGGGTGTACTTTCTGTTACCCATCCACTCGTCAAGGCTTCTCTTGAAGAGTGTTAGTGAGGGGCTCTGCCTAATGTAGTTAGGAATTTTGTTCCAAAGCATGGGGAGTCTCTGTGACAGGAATCTATCCCTCCAGCATGTTCTATTTATTGTTGTGGCGAGGTTTAGCTCACTAGAGTGCGTGGCTTGCAGTGACTTCAATTTCTTTAGGTGGAGCATGTCCATCAATTCTGAGTTGGACATGGCTTTGTATGTCAGGCAGAGATCACATCTGAGTAAGCGATATGCCACTGAGTACAGCCGGAGTTTTTCAGTCGGGCTGCATAAGACATATGTTTGAGGCCAGTAATCTTCTTGGTGAGGTGCTTTTGTGGTCTTTCAAGCTGTTGGAAGTGTCTTGTGAGGTATATCCCAAATGGGGCATTGTACTCTATGATGGGTCTGATGAGTGACGAGTAGAGAGGCACTATAAACTCTTTATTTCTAGATGCAAACCCCTTTGTAATTAGATGGGCCACATAGAAGGATTTCCTAACTACTTTGGCAATATGGTTGTCAAAGGAGAGATTACTATCTACCTGGGTCCCCAGATCTCTTATTACCTCTTCTGTATTAAAGGGGCTGCCACCTATGTGGTAATTCGTGGGTGTTTTGTTTTTCCCAAATGGGTTGACTATGCATTTTTTGGCATTTAGCCTGAGGCCATGACTTTGACACCAGGTGTCTGTCTCAGTAAGGCCCTTTTGGAGGATGTCCGTGTCAGCCGGAGAGTCAATTATAGATTCCAGTTTGCAGTCATCGGCGAACTTGATTATCCATAGTCCTCCTGTGTTTGCCTGTACTTCTGAGAAATATATGCCAAACAGTAGAGGCCCCAGATCTGACCCTTGCAGGACACCACTTGTGACTGGTTTAGAGTCAGACCCGGAGCCCACTATTCTTACCGTGTGAGTTCTGTCTGTAAGCCAGTTGAAAACCCATCTTGTGATGTAGGGGTTTATGTTCAGGCTGGTGAGTTTTTCTATAATACCTGAGTGAGGAATGGTGTTGAATGCCTTGGCGAGATCAAGGTAGGCTGTGTGAACCACCTTTCCCTCATCTATGGCCTTGGTAACTGTCTCGAAGAAGTCAACCAGGTTTAGTAGGCATGATCTGCCCTTAACAAAGCCGAACTGGGTCAGGTCAAGTGTTTGGAGGTTCCCAATGTCTTTGTTAATGAGTTCCATGATGATACGCTCCATAGCCTTGCAGAACAGGCTAGTCAGGCTTATGGGGTGACAGTTACCAGGGTCAGTTGCAGCCCCTCCTTTGTGGAGCAGAATAACCATTGCTGTGTGCCATTCTATAGGCACATAGCCTGTGGAGAGGCTGAGGTTGAACAGCATGTTTAGGTGGGGGGTTAGTTCGTTCTGTAGTTCATGCAAGATTCAGCCTGGGATACCATCTGGCCCCATTGATGCTGTGTTTTTGGTTTTTGAAAGGGCTGTTTTCACCTGTGCTTCTGTGATTTCTGGGGCACTACACTTTTCTGGTATTGTTGTGGTCCCTTTTGAAGGTGAGAGTTAGGTGAAGTTTGCACTGAATCTATCTGTCAGGATGTTGGCAATATCAGTAGGTTCAGTATATTTTGTGCTATTTTGCACTATCTCAGAGCATATCTGTGAGTTGCCACTTAGATTCTTGACATAGCTAAAGAAGGCTTTGTGGTTATCTTTCGAATCCTTGGCTATTTTTCTTTCAAAGTTAGCCTTGGATGATTTTATGAGGGACCTTAGTTTCTTACTGATACTGATCAGGGATGTCTTTCCTTCTTGGGATTTGCTTTTTTTCTGAACTAGTTTCCTCCTTTTGTTGTATAACCTGTTTATGGCAGGGGTCCACCAGACTGGTTTCCTTCTCTTAGGGGAGAGAGTCTTGGTTTTGCTAGGGATGGCATGATCCATGCATCCTTGTAGGTGCTCATAGAGTGCAATTGTAAAGGACTCTGCACCTTGGGCAGTGTTATCCTTTAGCATGGGGGCTGTGAAATATACCACCTCTGCCTTAACTAAGGTGAAGTTTGCTTTAGAAAAGTTTTTCACTGTGGTTTCCTTGGTTGGGGTGGTGGTGGGGTGTGGACATCCAGGGTGAATAGTTTATGGTCTGATCTAACCAGTGACTAGTTGATCTCTGGTACAGAGCACCTGTAGCCCATGTTGGTGATGACCAGTTCCAATATGTTGTGGCCTCTGGTAGGGGAGTTTACCAGCTGATCCAGGGCATTTGAGCTGATATATTCCAGGAAGCGCTGAGCCTGGGAGTTTGTACTCAAGTAGTTTTCCCAGTTAATGGTAGGGTAATTGAAATCTCCCAAGATCAAGGTGTTCATTAGGACCTTCATTTTTTCCAGTGTCTCCATATAGGAGGAGTGGTGGTGCTGGGTCATGGAGGGTTATCTGTAGCAGGCCACAGCTTGCATTGCAGATTTGCCCAGTGTTAGTTGCACATGGATGATCTCAGAGGTATCATGCTGTGCCACTAACCTAGAGGTGTGAGTATCCTTGATGAATTTGGATACACCCCCTCCTTTTGTGTTTCGGTCTGTGTTCTGTGGCCGAAATGTGTGGTATGAGTTGCAGTCCAGTAGTGCTGGAGTGATCTCTGGACCCTTGAACCAGGTTTCAGTTACCGCACAGATGTCAACGTTCTCCATACATAGGAATGCTTCGAGTGCATGCATTTTTAAATTTAAACTCCTAGGCGTTGAGTAGCATAACCCTCAATTTTTTACTTGTGCTGTTTACGGAGGTGGGTTTGAATTTTGAGCCTTGCCTAAAAAAGGCACTAAGGGGGCAGCAAGAGCCTTGGCTAGTATTCAAAATCCAAGGGGTGACAGGTGTAAGCTGTCTCTTGTGAAGCTATGTGGCTTGTTGAGCATGTCATCCCAGGCTGACAGACACTGGATCCCCTTTGAATGACACCAGAAGCTTAACCAATTGTTGAAATTGATCATTTTTTCTTTATACTGAGGTATCATTCTTGGTGAGGGCAGGATGCTACTCAGGGTCAGGGTCATACCGGCCTGGGCTACATGATCAGAGAGCTCTTCCATGTCTCTTTTCTTGTTGTCCATGGAGGTACGGCTCAGGTCATTCACACCAACATGAACAATGACAAAGTCATATTTGTACTTGTTCTGGAGTTACCTGAGTGCTTGTGTTATGTGGCAGATTCTGGCTCTGGACAGGCAGCTAACAGTAACCTTCTCCTTGTCCAGCCTAGTGAGTGGGACGTCAGTGTGCCTGACTGTTGAGTCACCTATTACTAGTGTGTTAGGTATGTTATTTTGCCTTATGGGCTGTGATTGTGCGGTACATTGATTTTGTGTTTTATGAGTTGTCTGGTTTGTGACAGGAGGTGCAGGTTTTGTGGGTGTCTGCTTTGGAGCTCTCTGATGCTTTTGCAGGTTTTTATTTAGAGCCTCTGAGTATGATTTTGTGTATTTATGTGTATTTTTTGCCAGTGCTGGTTTAGTAGGTCTATGTGAGGCTGGAGGTGTGGTGCAAGTGTTAACCTTCTCCTCATGACTGTCTGTTCCAGTCTTGGGTGGAGATACCTTAGCCTCCAGTTTGGCTTTATAATTGCATCTCTCACATATGTTAGTGTTTTGTGGTAGGAGGAGAGCACTGTCTGTGTTCATGAGGCAGTTGTAACATTGCCTCAGGATACCCAGATTCACCAGCTGGACTAAGAGTACACCTGAAGTTGCCCTTTGGTCATGCCTGAATAGCAGGGTGAGCTGCTTAGTCACTTGGTTGATGAGGGGTGGATAAAGAGCCTTGCCCTGCTGGGAAGTCAAGTGTTGGGGTATATTAGTGCTTGCTATTAGGTCTGAGCAAGGGCTGGACTGTAGGATGCTTTTTGAGTGCTTAGGTTGAGAGTTAGACTAGTTTCAAGTGAAAAACTGAAGAGGAGACTTAGTGGAGCTGGGAATAATTTAACCCTAGCTAACCGGTGCTGCCTGGCACACAAAACCATGCAACACGTTTTTTTAAACTACTAACTTCTGGGCTGGAATCACTCCTCCAGGGACAGATGGCTGCTCAAAGTTCCCCTCTCTCACAGGTGAACAGAGAAACTTCCCTCTATTCAAGTAAGGTATAGGCAACTCAGAAACTTGCAACACAGCCCTGAATTCAGCACTAGCCTGAAAACTGGACAATACTAGTTTAGAGAGGCTGGAAACAAGAAATTTATTTATTTATTTTTGAAAATATAAGGCAAAAACAGTAAAAAGTACATTTAAAATGGTTTTAAATGACTACAAGCGATCAGAAAAGGCTATCACACTTTAGTCTGTAGCCTACAACAGTTAA
Organism: Protopterus annectens; assembly: GCF_019279795.1. Taxonomy (NCBI): domain Eukaryota; kingdom Metazoa; phylum Chordata; order Ceratodontiformes; family Protopteridae; genus Protopterus; species Protopterus annectens. The sequence continues at coordinate 174,537,557 of NC_056729.1, read as the reverse complement.
TCAATTTATTTAAACAAAAAACAACTTTTTAAAAGTGCAGGCAGTCAAATAAGTACAATATGTGAAAATAACAAGCTTTTAAATCACAATAAGTGCTGGAAAATCAGCTTTTAGGTGGAAAACAGTTAAGTACAGCAAGAAAATACAGAAAACTGATACTCAATCACTCCAAGGTCTCTCTTTTAAGCTAGAAGGCTTAAATCAGTTTAAGGCTTTCTGGTGCTTTCCAGTAGGTTAGTTACAGGAAAGATGGGAAACAAGTGCAGATGTGGTCTTTTAAACCAGAAAGTTGAAAGAGATGGACAACTTCCCGAATGGTCAATAAACTACCACCCTGGGGATCACTCCAGTAGCTATACTCTAGCGAGTATAGCTACTGGAGTGATTCCTGAGGTGGGATTTCTATTCCCCATCCACTCATCCAGATTTCTCCTGAAGAGGGCCAGTGATGTGCCCTGAGTGGTGCACAGCTACAGTTATCCCATTCCACAAGGGGGATCCACCTTGGATGGCTGGAACTACTGCCCCATTAGTCTGATGAGCCTGATCTGCAAGGCCATGGAACGTGTTATAATGGAACTTATAAACAAAGACATTGGCAACCTTCAAACACTGGACCCCATTCAGTTTGGGTTTGTGAAGGGCTGATCTTGTCTCCCGAACCTGATTGACTTTTTTGAATCAGTCTCCAGAGTCATGGACAAGGGTAAGGTGGTCCACACAGCCTATCTGGACCTTGCCAAGGCCTTTGACACCACCCCCACTTTGGAATCATAGATAAACTTACTAAGCTGAGCATTAATCCCAATGTCACTTGATGGGTTGCCAACTGGCTTACTGACAGAACCCACACTGTAAAAGTAGCCGACTCCAAATCCAGCTACAGACAAGTGACAAGTGGAGTACCTCAGGGTTCAGTCATGGGACTGCTCTTGTTTGGCATCTACTTCAATGAAGTAGAGGCCAACACTAAGGGACTCTGGCTAACAAAGTTTGCAGATGACTGCAAACTGGGAGCCATTATTAAATCCCCAGATGATGTGGATATTCTACAAAAGGGCCTTACAGAAACAGATGCTTGGTGCCAGAGCCATGGGCTCAAGCTCAATGCCAAGAAATGTATAGTTATCCCCTTTGGGAAAAACATGTACCCATGAATTACCACATAGGTGGCAGTACACTAAACACTGAAAGTGTGATAAGAGACTTAGGGACACAGGTGGACAAGGGTCTCACCTTCGATAACCACATCACCATAACAGTCAGGAAATCCTTCTATGTGGCACACCTCATCACTAACGGCTTTTCATCTAGAAAAAAGGAGGTCATTGTCCCACTGTACTCATCCCTCATTAGACCCATTATAGAATACAATGCCCTCTTTGGTATGTACCTCTCAAGACATCTGCAACAACTGGAAAGGCTGCAGAAATACCTCACTAAAACAATCTCAGGCCTAAAGCAGATGCCCTATGCTGACCATCTAAAAAAACTCCACCTATACTCTGTTGCATATTATCTACTCAGAGGCGATCTCTGCTTCGCATACAAGGCCATGTCAAACCCAGAGCTGTTGGACATGCTACACTTAAAGAAATCCCAATCCCTCAGAGCCACATGCTTCAGGGATCTAAACATTGTCATCACAATGAATAAAACATGCTGGAGGGATAGGTTCTTGACCCAGACTCCCCAGATTCTGGAACAGACTGCCCATACATGTCAAGCAGAGTGCCTCTTTGGGCCTCTTCAAAAGGAACCTTGATGATTGTATGGGAGATAGGAAATTCCCCCCTGGGATCACGTCAGTCACCCTGCTAGACAGGGGTCCAGGGAAGTAAATACTGTGGGAAGAAATAGCCAGGGAATTGTTATGGCTAGGCTTGTATAAGACCTAAGGCTGATAGCCTAGTACCAACCTATGAATCTATAAACCTATATATGTGAAGTCTATTCCGTAGTGTGGGCAGTCTCTGGGTTGTGAACCTGTCCCTCCAGCATGGTCTGTTGATTGTGGAAATGGGGTTGAGGTCTCTAGGGCATGTGGTGTGGATGGATTGGTTTCTTCAGATGTAGCATTCCTGACAGAGCTGGGTCAGACATGGCTGTGTAAGTCAGGCATAAATCACCTCTAAATAGCCAATACGAGACAGAGAATAGTTGGAGTTATTGCAGTCTGTCCATATAGGGCAAGTGTTTAAGGCCTAGGATCCTCTTTGTGAGGTACTTTTGCAGCCTCTCCAGTTGTTGCACATGTCCAGTAGGGTACATGCCAAATGGGCCATTTTTACTCATTGACTGGTGTAATGAGGGGAGAGTACAGGGAAGACAATGACCTCTTCCTGGATGCAACACAGGAGATGTGACACACAGAAGGTCTTTCTGAACACAGAGGCATTGTGGTGGTCAACAGAGAGCTCACTGTCAACCTGTGTTCCCAGTCATCTTATAACAATGTCACTGTTCAGTGGACTACCATCAATGTAGTAATTCATGGGAACCATGTTATTCCCAAAGGGGATGGCAGCACATTTTCTGGCATTGAGCTAAAGTGTAGGGTTCTGACACCAATCATAGGACACAGTGAGGCCTTTGTGCAGGATGTCAACATCACATGGGGAGGTAATAATAGCACCCACCTTGCAGTCATCTGTGAACACTGTCAGCCTGAGTCCCTTCGTGTTGGGCTGGACTTCAGAGGTGTAGATCCTGAATGTGAGGAGACCCAGGAACAAACCCTGTGGGACTCCAATCATGACTGGTTGGCAGTCTGACATGGAGTCTGCTGCTTTCACACTGTGGGTTCTATCTGTGAGCCAGTTTGCAAGCCACCTGGATATATAGGGGTTGATGCCTAGCTGAGTGTGTTTGTCTATGATTCCTGAGTGGGGAATAGTATCCAAGGATTAGAAGGACCACCTATCTTGTTATTTATTCCATACTGTTATATATGTATTGTATGTGGCACAGAGCTTATAGGGCTGCAGCTACCTCTACAGTGGATTTCAACAGTGGGCCTTGTAAAGTGGACATTGGAATGTGTACTGTGTGGGCGACAGCAAACATTAGCAAAACCCACCCGCCAATGGATATGATTCTCACACCCGCACAGTCACATTTGCCAGGACTAAGATTAGAACCCCTACCTATCTAGTTACTGCTACTACAGTGTTATGCATTTATCGCATGGGCCACAGAGCTTATGTGGTAAAGGTTGTCTCAAGGTACTTCTAAGGTGTGGAACATCACTGGCCCTTGTAAAGTATCAATGGGTAATGTACTGGCTGAGAGAGGCCACAAAATACTTTAACCTACACATGTACATACACCCACATTTGCTAGAACTGAGATTAGAACCCCTGCCTAACTAGTCATTTGTACTATAGTATTACACAATTATCACACGTGCCACAGACCTTATAGGGCTGAAGGCTGCCCAAAGGTACTTCTAAGGTGACTGACATCAGCAGGACTGCTAAAGTAAAGCACTGGGAAGTGTACTGGGTGTGAATGGGTTCAAAATCTTTAACCTACAAACACACACATACTTTTACTTTTGCCAGGATTGAGATTAGAACCTCTACCTACTTATTTGTACTATTGTGTTACACAATTATCGCATGCACCACAGAGCTTGCAGGGCTGAGGACTGCCCAAAGGTACTTATAAGGTGACTGACATCAGC
>NC_056729.1:174451372-174531372 GCF_019279795.1 Protopterus annectens | reverse complement strand
TGCTGCAGGCCATCTGTAGTGAGGCAGTGCTTTCTGTCACTCATATGTTCCCAGGCTGCCAGGAAGTGGATACCCCCTGGGGTGACAATGGTAAGTGACAGAAGACTCTGCTGTCCTACTAGGCATCATACCTCTATACATATGTGAGCCAGACATCTGGACAAAGCCATGAGTAATTGGGTGACAAAGGCCTATATATACAGACCATTGTAACTATTGGCCTAACAAACCTGGAAGGGGGACACAATAACAGATTTTGCATTAGCATGTATTTTTCTATAGCGTATGAAGTCTGAGACACTACAACCCATCAATATTTTCTGACTTTAGACTTTCATGGTTTGTCGATGATTTGCCAGGACAACTATTTCAGAATAAAGACACCAAAGATATGATGCAAACCTGTGTACATTCTGCAAAAGGTCTGTGCAGTTGTGAGATATGGTAGGCACTATGTAGGTTACTCCAACCTGTGCACTGTTCATATGTGCAGTCCCCTGTACATGACCTGTCCAGCTTCCCAGCAGTAATGGATATTGACATCTGGACAGTGTGTACAACTCCCCTGTATGTGTAGCCAACATGCAAAATAGCTGGCACTGCATTTCATGGAACATGGCCCTGTCTACCACAGTACTGTACCTAGGCCAGTAGGACACAACAGCCATGAGAAGTTGCTGACCACATCTTGACAAGTATTCCCCACACACATGCATAGCTCATTAACCCCTGCATATTGTAAACATGCAACAAGTTATCATGTCAGTTGGGACAGCCCTGGCAATGTGTGTCCTGCTGCTATTACCCTACAAACTTCCATGTTACTACATTTCTATGTGAATATGGGTGTGGGGAGACAGACCTGTCAACAGTACACATTTGCATGGACTGTGCTGATACTGGCTTTACATTTTGGTTCCATTTAGCATAGTATTGTGCCCTGTTTTGGAGAATATAGGCATATTACTAGAGATCACAGGCTAGATTGTAATGACATACAATTGAGTTTCAGACTTCTTACCCTTCAGAGAGTCTTACTGCAACAGCAAGTCCTGATGTGATATCACTGTGTAAATCTGTAGTGGGGTATTCCATTTGTGTACCTTTGCCAGACATTCCTTTATGGTTTTCTATGGCTAACTTGCTGCGTGAGTCTGGCAGTGTGTATGGGATCCCCACAGTAACATCCATGCATGTGACCTATGATCCCCCTTAGTTGGACTCCACATATACTGCAATGGGATTTGTCACCTTAAATGATACTGCATAGTGTGGGGAAGCCAGTATTATGTAGACATTTCCTGGTGTCCCACATAGCTGTCAGTTGTCTGCTGCCCTCTCAGTAGGCCACCCCATTACCTTGGGTGCATGCAGCATTTCCATAGATATGCCAACAAAACAGAGTAATCTGTTAATTTATTGTTAAGAAGACTGACTTACCTTGTGCCTGCGGCAGTTGTGAGGATGGTGCTTGAGTGTTGCCTATGTTGGATACACACAGTACACTGCCTATAAATGGTAAGTTACAGGCAATGTGATGGGTGTGCCATCCATTTTACTGTGTGTGTGAGTCATAGAGAGGTGTCAATCCCTGGGTCCCTACAGTGTCAGTGTGTGTGCTATGTATTGCCTCTTTGCCAAGGCCTGGGCATGCCTAGGTGTATCTATGGGAGCAGGCTCGGGGGCTTCCTCTTCTGACTCCCTCTGTGCCTGTGGGGACCTTGGCAATGGTAGGGGGCTGTGTGGCCCTTCCTTATGCTGTTCTTGCTACAGCTGTTTCCACAGGATCATATTGTGTACCATGGCACACACTATGAACATGTGTGCACATGTGATTGGAGAGTACTGCAAGGCTCCACCAGATATGTCAAGGCAGCGGAACTGTAACTTGAGCATCCCAAACACACACTCTATTACGATCCTGGTTTGTGTGTGTGCCTCATTATAGCATTCTTGTGTGGGTGTGTATGCATTTCTGATGGGTGTCATCATCCACAGTTCCAGTGCATAGCCAGCATCCCCCTCCAGATGGCCATATGGGATGTCCCCACTGGAAAATGGCTGGTACAGCTGTGATGAATGCCAGATGTGGGAGTCATGATAGCTTCCAGGGCTGCCAGCACACATATTCATGATAATGCCCTGGGCATTGCACATAACCTAGCCACTGATGGAGGGAAAGCTCTTGCAGTTTATGTAGACCCTACCCTGTTGACAGGGTGGTGCTTTAATGTGGATGTGCGTGCAGTCTATCGCACCTAGTACCTCTGGGTATTCCGCTACATGGTGGAAGAGACGCATATTGCTGGTCCTCTCCTCATGGGTGTTGGGGAAGTAAATGTGCTCACCGGCATGTGGTAGCATGGCATCCAGGAACTGGTGGAGTACCCTAGATGCAGATGCCTGTGAGACCCCCATGATGTCCCCAGTAGATCTTTGGAAAGTACCTGTAGCTAGTATTCTTAAGGCTACACATGCCTTGGTATCCACTGGGATGGATTCCCCTCTGTTGGATCTGGGTCTAAGTTGAGGTTGGCACAGCTCAATGATTTGCTGCAGTATGTCTCTGTCCACCGTGTAGCACTCTACTATCACCAGATCATGTAGCCCCTGGTAAGTTACGCTGAGTCTGAACACTCTTCTCCTCCTCCTCAGTCTGTGACGGTTGTCAGCATTATCCTCCTCACTGCCCTCAGTCTGTAGCACATACTGATGGATCGAAGCAATGGCAGCCCCTAACATGTTTTCGGTTACAATTCCCCCACATGTGTACACCAATGATGCAGAGTTTGTGGGAAAAAGAGACTGTAAGGAGTTTGAATAGTTTATACTGTTGTGCTGCAGATGCTGCCTGTATGATTTTGCTGACTATGATGCATTCCACCTACTAGCTATGTTATTTGTACTTGATTGCTTTTATTCTGCTATTTTCCTTTTTTTTTTTTTCCCTTTCCCATTTCTGCCCCTTTTAAGCCCCGAGGCATGCTGAATAAATCCGCTTCCCAAATGTAAACAATCCTGCTATTTCCGGGTTTTTTGGGGGGGAGGTTAGACCCAGTGCACCCTAAAAAATCCCATTTGGCTAATGTAAACACTGAGAAATGGCCCTCCCTGGATGCAAACACACTCTTCATTTCATGGAATAAGTCAATACAGCCGCAGGCACACCCCTTTGCTTAGCTTTGCTTAGCTAAGCTTATTTGGGAGATGTGGAGCTCCAATGTGTTTACACCAAGCATGACACACCTCCTTTTCATGTCTGCTGCTCCTCCCGCTTGCACCACTGCCTTATAGCACCTACACAGTTAGGTGCAGTTTGGCACTTAGATTCTTTTTGTGATTCAGTAAATTGCCCTCATTAGCATACCCCACTGCCTTAATCCCTAGTTACTGAACTACACCAGAGCCTTTCCCTTAGCTACCACTGTTTTCTGGTATTGTTTTGATTCTGCATGCCATAGACTATAATGACAAAATGCAGATTTCCCTTAAAATTGTGTTTTCACAAGTTTTTTTTTTATTTTTGGCATGATCCAGATTCTGCGCTGCTGCCCTATGCTTAAACGGTAGAGATCGGCCAAAAAATTAACTTTTATTTTTATAAAATTTAAACACTTTTCCATGCCAATGGCCATATATTTGGCCATTGGCAGCATGCCTACAGATTATAATATATGCTTTTATTTGAGCTGTCATTTCTCCATTTTGATTTTTGCAGAAATGTATTCTGCTAGTAGCCAAATACATTTCTGCACATAACACTATTCATGCATGGATGCCTGCCTGCTTCTTGAATTTCTAATTTACCTCATTTGCATGTTTTTTACCAGCAAATGAGGTAATTAGCATTATTCAGTGGTGTCCATGCAGGAATAGTGCTACCAAGCTCGTGCACGTCCCCAGGCTTGTTTACTAGATCGCACCACAGACATATTTCATGCAGAAGCACTTACACTATTCTTGCACTCCATGTAAGCATTACTGAATCCTAGGGAAGAGTCTAGAACTAGAGGCTTTCTGTATTACCATGGAAGTGTTTTATTGTTTTATGACTTCCACCATTTGCAAAAAATCCATGGTCTATGTATTTTCACAGGTAGATGCTAAATGCTTCCAGCTGCATCAAGGGTTGTTTTACGCCTGGGATAGAGTCAGATGACAAGAAATGATGTCATTCTGCAAGCTATCCCAACAGTAATATTTGAGATATCAATTTAACAACTCTCTGTGACAGACTGAGTATTCTGTATTTCGTCTTTGACCTGACAGCATCAAGATCCATTCACTAGATCTGCCTTCTTGCTCTGTAAGTAAGTTATTAGGGTACAGTAATTCTCTTAGATACAACCAAGAATATAGCAAAGCTTAATTTAGATGTTTTTCTTTATTTATATGAGACTGTTAAATATTTCCTATGGTTTTGAACTCTGATGTTACTGCGATTATAATACTGAGTATTTTCTTTTTTTTTTATTATTAAATACATTTAAACATTTTTTGTGGCTGATATTTGTGAGACATTTTTGAATTCTGAGAGTGCTTGCATATTTATTTGGTGACACTGTATGAGTCACTCCTAATAGCCTTGCTGTTGGTCAAACTAATATTTGAATTAAAAGCAACATTACACTGTAAGATTGGACACCCTTTCTTAAGGGCCTTAAAATAGCTAATAAAAACTTGGCTGGTGGCAGTAATAACTACCTTATAGTCTGGGCAGAAGGGAGCATAACTAGTAAACCTGTGGCAGGCTTTCCCAGGCGTGAGGCGTGTGTGTGTGTGTGTGTGTGTGTGTGTGTGTGTGTGTGTGTGTGTGTGTGTGTGTGTGTGTGTGTGTGTGTGTGTGTGTGTGTGTGTGTGTGTGTGTGTGTGTGTGTGTGTAAATGAAACCTCAAATAATGTGTGTGTCAGCTACCTGGGCAGGGACACGAAGCACTGGTTGGAGAGAGAGGGTGCTTGCAGTCTTCACTTGTCCACTCAGCTGAGATCTCAACTCTATAGCTGTGCCAGTGCTGAGTCTTATTGGGGATCTGCAGAAAGAGGGAGAAACCAGCCTTGGACTGACTGTTGTCTTTGTGTGCTCTTAAGGGAAATTGCACTTGATGCAGAGAGCTAGATCTGGAATATTGTGTGTGTCATCTTCTCAATGTATGTCCCCCGCTGGTGCTAGTGGTGAGGATTGAGGCTCTCCTTGATTACTGGTCCAGTGGTGGGGCTTCATGGATAGATAGACAGATAGATAGATAGATAGATAGATAGATAGATAGATAGATAGATAGATAGAGAAAACAATAAATTAATAAAACATACTTGAAGTTAAAGGGATCTCCGATTTAATATATCTAGTGTTAATAAAATAAAATAAAAAAACTTCTGCCGATGTTTTGTTGTTGCATTGAGCGGGATTGTTCTGATAAATCAATATTAGTCACTGCAAATCTCATCTCTGGTGTTTCTCTTGTTCACATGTTTAAAAACCATGCAATCCATGTTGGGTTTGACACTCAAGACTGTTTTACAACCATACATTTTTATGAAAAAGAAAAGGCTTATGCCTGCAAATTTTGTCAGAAATGTAAATATGTAAAGAAAAATGTTGATGGTTCTATTATTAATGGTAGAAAAATATTCTGAAGGTCAATATACCTGTATGTTAAAGGGAGTGATTTATACAGCTTATTGTTCAAAATGTCCAGCATTTTATATTGAAAAGACCATGAGAAAATGAAATGAGAGGATAAATGAGCATTGCTGTGCTATGAGAATGAGCAGTACAAAAATGTATTAGCAAAAATGCTTTGATATGTACGGATTTTAAGTGTTTTATGTGCTGGATTCTTTAATAATGGATAGCAGAGGTGAAAAGGCACAAAATATGTTAGATACACAAGAATATTAGTGACAGGTTAAGTTAAATGTCTGCATTTTCCAGGTGTCAATGATTCTGTTTAATTATTTATTTATTGAGTTTGTTAACCAGGATAGAGCTCTTATCACTTTTGGTCAATTTCAGTCTCAGCCTGGGGCCAATAATATGGACACTATATCTGCGAGTGTTCATATGGCTGTTGAAGTGCTCCTACCTGACCAGAACTCATGCTGTTTATGACAGAGAAGATAGTATCTTAAGTTAGAGATAAACAATTTTTTCAAAGACCTTGCAAGATCTTGCTCAATGTTGGAAGAATAGAAATAGGGTTATAGTGGGAGGGAAGTGTGAGATGTTTTGCTTGAGAAGTGTTTTTTCTATGGCATATTTCCACATATTAAGCATCGTATTGCTATTCAAACAGAGGTTCAAGTTATGTTGAAGAGGTTTTACACTGTAGCCACAACAGTGACAAATGAAACAAGGATGGAGGCGGCAATACCTGGAGGTCCATCCAGTATTTGTTGTTGTTGTGATATAGCAGCCTTGGATAAGTTCCATCTAAAATGAAAGAGACAAAGACATTCAGGAGTGAAGTGTGTGGTATCTACCACAGTGGGGAGGTCACTGAAGTGTTTTTGGAAATCATCTGCTAATAAGGAAGATGAAGTAGGGTGATTTGAGTAGGATAGATTGCATCTAGTGAAGTTACTGACTTCTTTACAAAATTTACTGAGGGTGTTCAACAGAGTTAGCTTATCTATTATAAAGAGTAACTTGTTTGGAAGGTTGCATTAGCTACTAAGAGACTGACATTTTCTGAAAAATTTAAATGTAAATGAAAGCAAAGAGGTTTAGGTACTGTCATTGGGTGATACCATGTGATTAGTGGTTCTGTGGAATTTTAAGTGTTTTATTTCTTTATTGACATTCTCAAGAAGTCTATAACTGTATTAATCTGTAGCACTAACCATGATACTTTAAATCTAATTAATAAATCAGGGATTGATTTATGAGCATTTTTTTATTTATTTTATCATTGTTTAAAATAACGTTTGGACAGGAATTAGCAAGTTTTTTCATTTTATTTTACTGCATATAGTATGTAGGCACAACTCTCTATATTGGGGACACTGAGTCTTCAATGCATTAATGACATAACTGTGAATTCCATCATTGCGAGCAGGAATCAAAGTTCATTTCTCAGCATTTTGAGAACCAAAATTACATATCTCACACTTGTGACTGATAGGTAATCTGCCTGTATAGCTATGGAACTGCTATGCTCCTTGAGTGTCTTACATATTCTAATGGCAGATTGAAAAGAACATGGTTTGTATAGGCTATCTATACTAACCATGCCAGGGTCTGACAGTAAGGGTCCTCTTTTCTTCCGGGAAAGGTAATAGTAGCAGTGTAACATTTTAGTATTTCTACCTCAAATGTCTACCACAGCACTTCAGCTGCCCTGTGATGACTCTGACTAAAACTGTGGTGAACAAAAACTAATATTGTGAACCAGTAAAGCTTTTCCATTTGTGCAATGCTAAGGAATATTTTCAAAATATTTCATACTGTCACCACCATTACTTTCAACAGCTGAGCAAAGAATAGTACACATCCAGAAGATGGGAATGTTTCAAAACATTATATTAAAAAATATATATTTTTTACATTTTTATGACATTTTCAACTGCTCATCTTTAGAAGACTCATTCTCCTTCTATTCATATTTCATTATACCAGAGTGAATTACACACAGAATTTGAAAATATTTCTGACTGTTTTTGTATTTTTTGTTTCCTGTGAAACTGAGTACTACAATATTTAATTCATGTAAACATTTGCATGTTGTAATAACCTAGTACGTTGAACAAACACAGGATGAAATGAACTCTTTTATGACTACAATCTATGGTATTGGCAGTGTTTGTCTCCTAGCAGCCTACATTACCAACTAAACAAGTCACTGTTTACAGTAGATAAGCTAACTCCATTGAGCACTTTCTGGAATTCTTTGTTCAGCTTTATAAGAAGTCATTTTGAGACTGTAAACAGAAATTCAAGTTTAAAAAGTTATTTCAGGTTTACTGCACCTCATTGCGGCTACTGCATTACTTGAAAACAGACCCTAAATGGTATTTATCAGGGAAGATCATCAGAATGAAGCAAAGCTGGAATGTAAGAAATGTTTGTACTTGCAGTGAAGGATATTCCAATGGAAAACTAATCCATTTCACTCAATTTGATTAAAGCTAAAGAGTTATGACAGCATGTTATTAGCAGGAGGAAAGGAAATATTTACATACCAGTTGCTAACATTTTAATCCTGGTTGCCATCACACTCTCAGTGTCCTCTTAGTATGTAATACTGCCATATAGTAGAAAGAACTCTAATAGATAACGGTTTATGAATCAGACTCCCATTTGCACTTATTATCAAACATAGACTGTTTGTGGTGATTGTGAGGCCCATGATCTTAGTAGAGAAACAGAAGGTCAAATGTCAGATGAATATACAGTATGAAAAAATGACCATATCCTGAGCAGGATTGTATAAAAATAGTTTTACCTTATGTAATGAAGATATGAGTTACTAATGTCATGCACTGGGATTATAATACCAATGTTCATTCTTGCATTCTGTAAGGACTGAATCATTTTAACAGTGAGGTAACTATGTGGTCTGACTGAAGAGAAAATTGCAACAATTGTGCTGTTGGAGATATGAAGAGGACTGGAATGAAAATATACCTATCTCTCTCTCGCTCTGCCTGTATGTATTTATATATATACATATCTATATATATATATATATATATATATATATATCTATCTCTATATATATATATATATATATATATATATATATATATATATATATATATATATATATATATATATATATATATATATATATATATATATATATATATATATATATATATATGTGTGTGTGTGTGTGTGTGTGTGTGTGCGCGTGTGTGTGTGTGTGTGTGTGTGTGTATGTATGTATCTGCATCTATAACTGGGTTACCTTTATTTAATCAATGGTTTAGAATATTGAACCCATTTGATATTGGCATTTTATATCAAAATGTCAACATTTCGACAAATGCCAGTGCCTGGTGCCTGAGATAATGGTAGAGCTGTAGTGGTATTTTGCCCATTCCCGGATGTAGTGTGATCTCAGAGTTGGTATATATAATTAGCAGGGGGTGGGGGGTACAGGGGTTCTTCCTCCTGCATAAAATATGTTTACACTTTTTTTATTTTATTTGTCAATAATTAGGGAATGATCTTCTGATGTCTGAACATTTGCCTGTTCAATATTTTACTATAGATGTCTATATCTATACCTATATATATGTAATTGTATCTGATTTGTCTGCCACATAATTCCATCTCTGATAAGTTGTAATTCAGACGGAACACATCATTAGAGGCACTACAAAACTACAGGTTCGTAGTGAGATGGTCACCATGACAACCTGACCTTACCATTGTTTAGAAACACTAAATGCATGGGATGCTTGTTGAAGGTGCAATGGCCATAACTGTGATTAGTGACATTATAGTACTAGAAGTACAAATAAAGGTAATGAGCACTAAGCCTGCTGTCTGGTACTTCAGAGTATTCCTCTTTCTCTGAGGTACACAGAAATATACGTTTATATTTATATATATATATATATATATATATATATATATATATATATATATATATATCTATATATATATATATATATATATATATATATATATATATATATGCAAGAGTCTGAGGAGCAGTATATCACAGTTCAGAAGAGCATGAACACCCCTGCAGAAATGGTTGAGGCCTGCCATTTACCAGGTTTCTCTTTGAACTGCATTTTTTCAGAGCATTGGGACTTGCTGTAGTAGTCTTCCATTTCTGATAGGGTGCCAAATACAAGATGCCATCACTTCGCGTTCTGCATGCTAAACACCTTGAATAACACCCATTCTATTATCATTTAACTGCCACCCTGGATTAAGGACTATTTGTTTAATTTCCCATTTTCTATCCTCACTCCTCCCTCTGTTTACTGCCAGTGCTATAATGATTAATTTATCTTGGTACAATCTATCTGGCATTGCCCTCATGTTGCCTATTAGTTATTCTTGCAATTTATTTCAATAATGAAATTCTTTATTCTGAGGGGGCATATAGTTCTAGGTTATTTCTATTACTCGTTACACTGGCATCCTGCAATTGGCAGAAAAATGTGTTTCCTATTTCAGGAGGGATTTATGATAGAGACATTTCCTCTCCAAATCATATCTATTGCCAGAAAACGAATTAGCGACACATAACAGAAAAGAAGATAATGCACCAGTGTCTATTCTCCTGGTATAAGTGAAAGCCTAGTATCTTGTTATTTATGTGTTTTCCCTTGAGATATGCTATGCCAAACATTGTGGGCGTATTATCCCACAGACCTATATAGCATTTGCCAGCAACTTTCTAATAACAATTTGAAAGCTGTCCCTTTAGTTCCCAGCCTACATGAAGACAGAACACTGGCAGAGATTTCCTCAGTCATTCTTTCTGTTTGGACTTTCCTTTACTGATACTGATACCAGCATGTGTACAGGTTGCAAGCGTACCTCTCAACCAGATTTTTGCAGAATGCCCAAATTTTTCCTCATTAGGATTGAATACCATAAATAATGACAGACATTTGAGTTTCTAACTTCATATCCTTCAGAAAATACATGGTAACACAAAATCTTTTATTGTCTCAACTTTCTAAGTTTATAAGAGGAATATTTACAATGTGTCCCTATTTTTGGGCCTTTGCTCCCTCGTTATTTTTGGCTTTGTCCAGATTCTTTGTGCTAAGAGGTTGAAAGGTATGGTTCCAAGCATGACAGACAGGTATTCAGATTTTTACAGCAGCTGATAGTGCATGTCATTTGAACCTTTTTAATCAGCTACATTATGCAAATAATGTCTTTTGCCAATTACCTTCTAAATGGAAGCTAATTATTTCTGCTCCATGCTTTCCTCATGTATCACAGCCATTTGGATCTTCTCAGCCTACAGCTGTATCCCATTTATGACTCACTGTTTTCTGTCATGGATGTTGACCTCCTGTCTACCTTTAGTAATCCCTGGCCTCTACCAAACTCTACTAGGACAGTTTTCTGTGAAGCCCATGGGCAGCGCATCCTTCCTCCTGAGTTCCATGCACCTTATACCTCCTTATGGTGTTACTGCCTGTACGTCATTATTATAGCTACTTATAACAATTGTAATCTGCAACATTTTCTCCAGTAGCTCTTACTTTTTAGACCCATTTCCACTCTAAGGTACATCTAGACTGGCACTCTTCAATGACTGGTGTTATTTATCTGCCATTTCCTTTTCTTTCTCTTTCCCATGATTCACAACAAGAACTTAGTCCCCTAAGAAATAAGAATCAGTTTAGTGTTATCTTTTCTAGTTACTAGATTTGATAAGCTTATGATGTATGATTAGCAGGAACATGAGATGCATATGTGTGCTGGGGTGCCTTTAAGGTGTTGAGATTGATTATATATGTGTCCAGGACTTTACAAGATGTGTGTGTTTTTTAAAAGAAATATATTTGTTTCTTTCTAATTGGAAGTAGATGGATAAATGTGAGAAGTAGGTTCCTATGAAAGCAAATAGCAGAAAGGGCTTTCAGCCTCTTATCCAGTTCTGTGCCAGTAGTGTTATGACTCAGGCATATCACTACCTATTCCACTGTGTGCACCTTCAAGGACAAGGACTGCATAAGAGATGAATAACTGACATAAAAGGAAAAAGATGGAATCGGTATTGAGTAATATATGTGACAGTTTCCCTAGCAAATTGAAACAGGCACACGAATCTAAGATAATTATGAAAATAAGTAGGAAAAAACCTTCCAAGTGCACCATTGCAATCTCAGTATGACGTGCCACCCATTCTAGTGTGCATAGTTTTGGGGCTGCTAAAGAATAAGAAGAAGAAAGAGAAACCCGGAAATAATAAAAAATCACAATGGTGATTTATTTTTTAAAGTTTGGCTTTCCTTAGTGGATTTATAAGTTCTTCAAAGATACATAACAGGTATGCAGACTAGAAGAACATTGAGAAGCATTGCCATCAGATATTTGGATGAGACAGGCTTCCAGACTGAGAAGTGCCATGCTACCTTCTTCAGGTTTCCCCATTTAGTCAGAGTTAGTTACTAGGCTTGCTTTCCAGAGGACTATTGAGGAGCTTAGCTCAAATGTCCAGATCCCACCTGGCACTGTCTGGGTAAGTGAGTAGCTTAAGGTCATACATCAGGCAAATTGAGGTTAAGGGACTCAAACCCTGTACCATAGAAATTATAGCTCACAGCCTTAACTCCTATGTACCAACGGCCTTATTCATCCAGGGAAGTTTTGAATGCAGACAGTGTGCTGCATTCTTTGATGTATAGAGGAAGGATATTACATAAGAAGAAGAGTCATGATTAGGAATCGTTCATGCCATGCCGGCATGTTCTATTTAAAATCAGTGAGGGTTAAGCTCTTTGGTGTAGGTATTTGTGGTGCTATTCATTTTGTATAGCTGTAAGAGGTCCATCAGAGTGGGGTCTTTCATGGTTTGGAAGGTCAGGCATAAATCACCAAACAGGAGACTGTGTGAGACAGAATACAGTAACAGTGTTTTTAGTCTATCAGCATAGCTTAGTGAGTTAAATCAGTATGTTCTTGATCAGACCTTTTTGAGGCCTTTCAAGATGGTTAAGATCTTTAAAGTGGTACAGGCCAAATGAGATTGTATTTCCTATTATGGGCCAGAAGACTGATGTATAAAAGGGATTTTTACTTCCTTACTCCTGGAAAATAACCCTTTGGAAATTAAATGTGCTATATAGAAGGACTGTCTGCCTACAGCTGACACATGATGGTCAAAAGAGATTTTGTTGCTGAAGAATGGATCCAGATCCCTGATGACTGAATCAATTTTAAGAAGGCTGTCTTTGATATGGAATAAAGTCAGGAATTCTCTCATGCCATATAATACCACAATACTTTTTTTGGCATAATGATTAAGCTTATGGACAATACACCTGGCATTAGTCTAGTCAAGCTCTTATTGGAGAATGTGCATGTCTTTACAGAAGGATATGATGTCACTTTGTAGTGATCAGTAAATGTAATGAACCACAGCTAATCAACATCTGTCTTAACATCAGAAAAATAGACACTGAAGAATGCAAACCCATGGTAGATCTTTAGGGAGCTCTACTGGTGACCTGTGCTTTTGTGGAAGTGATACCTCTGTCCCTTGTTATGTGAGTTTGAGTCCTGTTAGTGAGTCAGCTGGACATCCAGTAGATGATGAAAGGGTGATGTTAAGTTGCGTAAGTTTACTGATAATACCTGCATGGGGAATTGTGTCAAAGTCCTAAGCTATGTCCAGACAAGAAATGCGGATGTGTGAATGTATGAATTGTATGCCTCTGTCAAAGAAATAGATTAGACTGGATAGACAGGCACTACCTTTAACAAAGTCAAATTGGCTTGAATTGAAGGACTGAAAGCACCTCATGTCATTGTTTATAAGACTTGCTATGATACATTTCCAGGCATTAAACTGATACTGTTGAGACCTATGGATCTGTAATTACCTGGATTTGTGTTGGAGCCACCCTTTGTGTAGTGCAACCATTATAGCAGTTCATCAAACATATACTACATAACTGGTAGAGATACTGTGTTAAATAGGTTAAGGATGGTTTGAGCAAAGTTGTTTAGCAAAGCTATTTGTGGTACTTAAGGGAAGGCAACATTGTCTGGAATCCAAGGAAGTTGTGTTTTTGGCCTTTGGTAGCGATGTTTGTACTAGATTAACAGAGATAATAGGGATTAGGGGCATTAAATGAGTAATAGGGGGATTGATGGGGTGACGCTAGAGCTGAATTCACCAACAAGAATTTTTTTTAAACAAGAAACATCTTTATTAAGTTATCACGTATGACATAGGCAATCATACATTGATATATATGAAAACAAACCATAGTGACAATTTTAGTTGCAAACATTATATATCACAAACCATACTGACATAATTTTATTTGCAAACATTATACATCACTTAAAATATATCCAGTCATTGTCAGTCAAACACTACATAGCTCATTTCAAATCCTGCCTTCTTTTAAACCTTGGGCCTCCTCTGCATGTATTGTTCCCACAATTACCATTCTTTTCTATGTAATCTATTCCTACCCTTTTCTAAAGATCCAAATTCCAGTTGTTTTATCTCTGTTACTATATTCACTACTTCTAGTGAAGCTGGTTTAAACTTTGATTTCCATTTTATAGTAATTGCTTTTTTGGCAGCCACCATAATTAGACTTAGCAATACCTCACTGTGTCTAGTCAACTCCAATTCTGTATCATAGCTCAAAAAATAATTTCCTCAGTTACACCAATTTCCTCACCCAGTATCTCTGACAGAGTAGTCTGCAGGGAATCTTTAAAGTCTAAAAATTCATTACACTCTCAGAAAATATGTTCCCAGTTGCATCTTTCTTCCTCATCACACTTCCAACATTTGCTGTCTACCTTAGGAAAAATTCTCTGGAGTCTACTTGGGGTATAAAATACCTATGTAAACACTTCCAAGCAAAGATCCTTAATCTTCTAGACTTTGTTGCACATTTGGGAGACATACATATATCCCCCATTATTTCTCTGTGAATTGCTTATCAAATCTCTCTTCCCAATACCTTCAACCTCCTCTGATTGATTTGTATAGTTAACGACAAAACACAGGATAAAAACGTGGTAAATCAGAGCTTGTGGAATCAATAAAATCCAAACCAATAAAAACAAGCTATTGCAATGTCAAGAAATGTATTAAAATAACAAAGCTTTCAGATAAAATCCTTCTTCAGTGCACAATAAAACACAACCAATAAAATCTTTATATGCAAAAAGTCAAAGAAAACACAGCCAATCAAGTTAAAACTGAATCAATTAATTAAGAATTATATGTTAAAGAGACAGCATTTAAAACAAGTCATTTTAAATTCATCTGTTTGTATTTCAATATAGGCTTAATACTGTCTTATTAATGCCAGGAGAATGGTAAGCTTGCAAACGTGTAATCCAATCATATTCTCTTAATTTTGGTCTATTTAAATCACCACCCCTATATTTTTTGAATTATATCAATCACTCTAAACATAAAATCATGTGAGATACCAAATTCTTTAAAATGCTTAGCAAAGGCATTGATCATGACACCTCTATGGATGTCAGACGTATGCTCAAGAGTTCTAGCTTTCAAACGCCTAGTAGACTTATCTATATAAAAACCAGAACAACTTATACAGGTGGACAAATAAACTATAATAGCAGTGCTGCAAGTTGCAAAGCAATTACAATTAAATTTTCTTTGAGTAACAGGAATAATCCTCATTGCAGTTTAAACTGCATGAGCAATTATAACAGGGAAAAGTCCCAGTTCTGTTTGAGAGGACTGTCTTAGAACTACATTTCAAATCCTTATAACATAACCTACTCCTCAAAATTAGGGCAAGTTCTATATGCAAAATCTGGCTTCGGTTGGATATGTTACATGACATCACTGCTCTACCCACACTGGTTCATTCTGTTCCACAACAGCATTTGAATGGCATTCGTGATTCAGATGGGTTTGCATTAACTACTGCAACAACTACTGCAAATTCTTTGGAAACTGCTCCAATACCACCAACAGCTGCAACTTTGGACATTACTTCAGCCTCTGAGAGTTTATCACCTCTACCCACCATAGTCCCGAACCATCCAGAGAAGTTTGTATTACTGAAAAGGGACTCATCCAGGGGATAATCACAAATAAGAGGAGGATGATGAGGAATAGGAAGGGGATACACTGGCCCATAAACATGGAGCAGGTCTGTACATCACTCATAACTAACGCTACCTGTGTTGTAAATTTATCCAAATTTGATCTATCCAATATCAATCATACTTTACTTAGAAGTATTAAGTTTGTTCCTTCAGCCTCAGATACCATCATTGAAGCTTTAACAGATTTAAAACTGTATACCCATAATTTGAATTTGAAATTGATATTTAAAAATGTTAATGTATCTCATCCCTGTACAAGATCTAGTACATTTATTCCATTAAGCATACCTGTTATAACTGCCTTTAATCATATATGCAAACACCAGCTTAGGGACCTGTATCAACAGAACGATTTTAAAAGGCATTTCAATTTGTCTAAGGTGGAACATGAAGCTTTAATCAAGTTACAGAATAATCATGATCTTATAATTAAGGAGGCAGATAATGGTGGTGTGGTGGTATTAATGAACCAAGAGGACTATGTCTACGCAATGGATGATTTATTATCTGATACTCAGGCCTTTAAATAAATCACTGTTGCTGATGATTCTAAATATATTGCTAATGTCAAATCTTGCATTTCTGACCTACAACTTAGGATTGATATTTCACTTGAATTATTTATTTTTTTGACTGTGACTGACCCAAGTATCCCAGTGATGTATAGTTTACCTAAAATTAATAAATCATCGACTCGCCCTCCAATGCAGCCAATTGTTTCAGAAAGGAATTGGGCAAACAAACCTGTTTCTCTATATTTGTAACATGTTCTAAGTAAATATTTGGTTTATGTTAAGAGCTTTATTAGGGATACCGGTAATTTTTTTATCACAATTGAATGGATGGTTTAATATGAATACTGTTTGTGATTTTTATTTTGATTTTTATTTTGTGACTTTGGATATCAAGTCCCTAATTATGGTTATCCCTAATAGCTATGGAATTGATGCAATAAGGGAATTAATATTTGAGCATGTCATTTTAATAATAGAGAGGTTGAAACTTTATGTGAGATGCTTGAATTGGTTCTTGAAAATAACATCTTTATATTTAATGAACACTTGTATCATCAGGTAGCTGGGGTGGCAATGGGTACTCCCATTGCTAACACCTATGCTAATCTCACATTGAACAAATAGAACATTCATGTTTATTGTGGCCCAGAAATATATGTCTCTAGAGTCCCCTTCTTTAAATGTTTTGTGGACAATGTCTTTTTTATTTGGTGTAGGGGTGGCTCATGCTATAGGACTACATGAATGCAGCCCCCCCACCTGTAGAAAGAAAGAAAGAAAACAAAACAAATTGTGAAGATCCAGAACAACGCATGCATGCTTGGAGTTCCTGGAACTCACAGAACTCCAGAATCTGTGTCAGCAGTCCGAATAGGGGGAACAGCATCTCTGCCCTACAAATGCCCAGAAATATGTGCAGTGACGACTGCATAGAATGGAAGAACTCTGGACTGCATTGTCTGCAGGCTGAAGCTACTCTCGCAGGGAAAGGGAAACCAGCCATTAGCATGCATGGGACAGGACTGAAACAGATAAAAGCTCACACTGAATTCAGGTACTGTGTGTAGCCATTAGCTTTGAATGGGACTGAGAAGTGTGTGTGTGTGTGTGTGTGTGTGTGTGTGTGTGTGTGTGTGTGTGTGTGTGTGTGTGTGTGTGTGTGTGTGTGTGTGTAAAATGCCCCAGTTGCTATATACTGGTGGCTAGAGAGAACACATGGTGGTAGGTAGAGAATATCTCAGGCTACCCTGTACCTTTGGTGCAGGTGGCAAGGGCCTGAATTCCCTACCCACCACCATTTGTAAAAAATGTGCAGATTTTGCCTCATATTTTTTTCTGTTCTATTCCTCATAAAATCTGTGGTTTCTGTATTTTTGTGCTTGCACAGTCAGTAGTGCAGTGGTGCAGTGGTAGCACTGTTGCCTAACAGCTATAGGTTCTCTGGTTTGATTCTTGGCTGGGGTGCCTTCTGTGTGGAGTCTGCATATTCTCCCATCTTACAAAGCCATGTGTTTGGAATGTTTCTTCCCGGGCCTCTGCTGAAAATTGGCTTTTGTTCCAAGTCAGAAGTTCCTGGTTAACAAATGTTAAATAAATAAAAATAACAGGCATTTGAATTTCAGACTTCATATTCTTCAGAAAGTACAAGGTAACACAACACCTTGTATTCTAGCAATTTTCTAAGTTTATAAGATGGATATTTGAAAATTGCCCCTATTTTTGGGGCAGTATTTCCCCATTACTGTCTTTGTCCAGTTTTTTTGTGCTAAGGTAGAGAGCTATGGTGATAATTGAATTCACTGAATATGTTTGGGGGCTGTATTGCCCCATTATTGGCTTTGTTCAGGTGTTTTGTGCTAAGAGGTTGACAGCTATGGTGTGAACTGAATTCACTAAATGGTAGCCATTTAAGTTTCAGTCTTCCTCTCTTTCATAAAACAGCTGATTTGGCATAGTGGTATGTTGCTCTGACCATTTTGCACAGGGTCCTAGTTTCAAGTCTTGGCAATGAAATGTGTGGTGGTAACACAGCATTTTGTTCTAGCAACTTTCCAACATTATACAAGCAATGTTTAAAATGTGTCCCTGGTTTTTGGGCTTTTGCCCCCCAATACATTTTGGATTTTTCCAGATTTCTTGTACTGCATAGTTCAGAGATGCAGCTGAGTGTCGAGTAGATTTGATTATATCTGTCAGTAAGTAGTGATACAATACAGTACAGTGTCAAACATCACATATGTCAGAAAATGTCTGCTAAAGCAAAGCCTGTCACTCAAGCAACTCATACAGTGATAAGAGCAATAGTTACAGTACCCCCTATGTTTGGCCCATTGTTTCCCCATATTGACAGCCTATCTTTAGATATCTTGCACAAACAGGTTGCAAGGTATGGCTGTAGCACACAACAATCCAGACTGGAGTACAACTATCCCTGGAATGGATTCCCACACTTACTACAGAAGGTCATACTGAGCATGCTCCTACACTTAGAGAAGTGAAGCCCATGTCTGAAACCACATTGGACTATATATCTCTGTATTGTGAAAATGTCTTTGCATACACACAGCTATGTAAACCTAACTTTCTACACACACACACACACACACACACACACACACACACACACACACACATGCACGCACGCGCACACACACACACACACACACACACACACACACACACACACACACACACACACACACACACACACACACACACACACACACACACATCAAACAGGATCACTCGCAGCCTGCTGTAGGTGGCACATATGTTGTATATCTGCATCTATTGTGTGTGATACACACACATGTATATGGGTAACATATTAAAATATGTCAAGCATACACACACATAGACATGGGGAAGAGAGGGACAGACAATGATAGAGTGAGACACACAGAGAGACACACAGAGTTAGTGAGTCATACACTGGGATACCCTGATGGTATAGAGTGATGTCCTGCTGCAGACAGTTGCATACCAGTTGTAACCACTGGCATGTGCCAGTATGAAGATGAGATTCATTGTCTGATGGTACTGAGGTTAGGGTTGGAATATCATATCACCTACCTTTGTGTGTGTTTGTGTGTGTGTGTGTGTGTGTGTGTGTGTGTGTGTGTGTGTGTGTGTGTGTGTAAAATGCCCCAGTTGCTATATACTGGTGGCTAGAGAGAACACATGGTGGTAGGTAGAGAATATCTCAGGCTACCCTGTACCTTTGGTGCAGGTGGCAAGGGCCTGAATTCCCTACCCACCACCATTTGTAAAAAATGTGTATATTTTGCCTCATATTTTTTTCTGTTCTATTCCTCATAAAATCTGTGGTTTCTGTATTTTTGTTTCCTTGCACAGTCAGTAGTGCAGTGGTAGCACTGTTGCCTAACAGCTACATGTTCTCTGGTTTGATTATTGGCTGGGGTGCCTTCTGTGTGGAGTCTGCATGTTCTCCCATCTTACGAAGCCATGTGTTTGGAATGTTTCTCCCCGGGCCTCTGCTGAAAATTGGCTTTTGTTCCAAGTCAGACTTTCCTGGTTAACAAATGTTAAATATATAAAAATAACAGGCATTTGAATTTCAGACTTCATATTCTTCAGAAAGTACAAGGTAACACAAAACCTTGCATTCTAGCAATTTTCTAAGTTTAAAAGATGGATATTTGAAAATTGCCCCTATTGTTGGGGCAGTATTTTCCCATTACTGGCTTTGTCCAGTTTTTTTGTGCTAAGGTAGAGAGCTATGGTGAGAACTGAATTCACTGAATATGTTTGGGGGCTGTATTGCCCCATTATTGGCTTTGTTCAGGTGTTTTGTGCTAAGAGGTTGACAGCTATGGTGTGAACTGAATTCACTAAATGGTAGCCATTTAAGTTTCAGTCTTCCTCTCTTTCATAAAACAGCTGATATGGCATAGTGGTATGTTGCTCTGACCATTTTGCACAGGGTCCTAGTTTCAAGTCTTGGCAGTGAAATGTGTGGTGGTAACACAGCATTTTGTTCTATCAACTTTCCAACATTATACAAGCAATGTTTAAAATGTGTCCCTGTTTTTTGGGCTTTTTCCCCCCAATAAATTTTGGATTTTTCCAGATTTCTTGTACTGCATAGTTCAGAGATGCAGCTGAGTGTCGAGTAGATTTTTACAAGGAGCTGAGAGCTGCAGGGGAACAAAGGTTTAGTGTTGCTTATGATGAGTTTGCTTGTATTGTTAATAGCACAACAGGCAGTGTACTTGCTTTTGATGAAGAAGGCTGTGGGTTCTACTCCCACAGTAGGTAGATGCATTGCTGATATTGTACTGTGTTGTAAAGGGGGTGGATGCTGCATCTTTTTTTTGACAAATATACCTAGTAACTATGAACCTGTTATCAGTTTGCCATCCATTCCCTATTGCAATATTACTAGCTTATTTTTTTAATGCAACATAAGCAATTTATTCCTCAAGGGCAACAAGCACTTTATTTGTAGATGAAACAATGAAATATAAAGTTGTTTGCTAGCAGCAACATCTTCATTAGTTACAAATTTCTTTAATGTGGAATTATTTAGATGACGTTTACTTCTTCAGAGATTGTGCATATTTACTGATACTGGTGGACTGTAGAAGTTTGACTAGACTTTTATGATGGAAATGTTCTGAATTGGACAGTTTTGTCATTATGGGTGCATGCATTTTGTTTCATTTACTGGAAAAATGTTCAAAACAATAAATTTAAAACACCCTTTAACAACTGTAATATACTGTACATGGACTATAATTTAATACAATCAGGTAGGTGTATCAAATAGCATGTGTATGTTTCATGTGCAAGGGGCCTATGATTTGAAAACAGCCCTAAGTTAATATTTATCTGCCACTGGCAAAATGTATCTTCTTTGAATATGAGTTTCAATACTGTTTCAATGAATGTGAGTTTCAAGGGCAGAGAAGTTTTAATGCTAAGTCTATTTTCATTGTGAAACTGCATTGCTTTGTTTAGCAGATATCTATTAGTGTTTGTGCTGTAAAATGCAAAATAAAACTTTCAAATGAAATCCAAATCATCACAGAAGTAAAGCAGTATGCACATTACAGTGTTTATGGTAAATGTGGCAAAATAACAAAGGAATGGGACATTGGAATAGCTGCAGGGGGAGGCTCCATTCGACCATGATTTTGTGAGGGGGGAAGGGCAGCAAACACAAAGACAGCCCCAGCTGAACTATACCTCTCAACTGTCCAGATTTTTGCAGAATGAATAGATTTTTGATTCTTATTTTTGGTTTGTTCCTCATAAAATTTGTGGTTTTCTGGCAAATCATTTAGGAATGAAGTCACTAAATAATGACAAACGTTGAGTTTCAGACATCATAACCTTCAGAAAAACGCATGCTTCAGTATATGGTGATGTTTATTAACTATAAATCACCAACTAAGAACATTTTATCTCACCTATATAAAGCAATTAAACTAGATATAGATAATATATCAGATAATTATTGGAATTATTTCTCCTTAATTAATAATCATCCCCCAACAGATAAAGACAAATCACATATATCACAATCAGCAAGTGTAACCACTTCTTTACTAAGATGGACAATTTTCACATGAATATATTTACATAGATCTTTTATCACCCCACTTCCGTTAAGCAAATTTAATAAGAAAAATGTTAACTGATGGAGGTGTAATAAAGAAGTTAATGCTGATTGGGCCCATATGGTATATGATTGTACAGAATTAAATAATTTCTGGAAAGACATTAATCACTTTTACAAGCAATTTTACAGATATTTTTTTTACTCTCAAAATCACTAATATTGTTTAACACTCCTGTTCCAAACTGTATTACAGAAATTAATCAGCCTCTGCTCTGTACTAGTTTATCAGTAGTCAGGAAAACTGTTACAAGAAACTGGAAGTCTAAATATTCTCCCTCAGTAAATGAATTCAAAAATCTACTTTTTGAAGTATGTAATTTACAGACATTGACCAAAAGAGCAAGATCCTCTAGGAATACCATTGTAAGCAATATGTTGAAGAAAGTATATGATTTGTTAGATAAATTATTTAATAGTAATGTAACAATATTTATAAAAATGTTCAATTTGTTAACTTGTATTTGTGGAAAGTGTCATTGTATATAGTTTAAATGTGTTTTTTTCTTCACTGTCATTAGTAAGCATATTCAAAATTGTACACAACTCAAGATAATTTTTTTATCTATTTCAATTCAATAAAGCTGTTTAAAAAAAGAAAAATGCAGCTAAAGCAAGCCCTGTTATTCTATCAACTCTTAAGTTTATACAACAGCAATTTTTAGTACTGTTTGTATGTTCCCCCAATATATTTGGCCTTGTCCAGATTTCCTGCATTAAGAGGTTGAGAGGTATGTGCAAATAAATCACTTTATAGAATTAGGAATATCCAAACCTCTCAACTGTCCCCAGTTTTGGCTCAAAATGTTGCTCTTCCCCCTAATAATCCCTCTGCAACATGGTAGTTTTGGAAGAAAACGTGGAGGGTTAACAATTATAAATAATTGTAGTGATCAGAGTTATAGATTACTTTTATTTCAGAAATGCATGTAGATTCTCTTATTTTGTCAGCTGCTCAAGTTAACAGTACTAATATTAAAAAGCTGTCCCTTCTTTGACAGGTTCCAAGCTGTACTGTGTAGCAATTTTATATTTTTGCATCACATTTTTGGTCCGTTTTTCATAAAATTGTGGTTTTCTGGCAAATTAGTGGCAAATCATTAAAAATTGAAGTTAGAAAATAATAGCAGACATTTGAGGTTCAGATTTCATACCCTTCAGAAAATGCATACTAATGCAAGACCTACTACTATTATATTATCTTTCTTAGTTTATAAGAGCAATATTTAAAATTTGTCTTTATTTTTGGGCCTGTGTCCCACTTTTATGTATGGCTTTGTCCAGATTTCTTGCTCTGAGGTTGAGAGGTATGAGTGTCAGAGCCATCAATGTCAACCAGAGACATTTCAAATTGTGACATACTTGTTGCATCCCACTCCCCAATGTATTGACTCTGGATGTGTCCAAGCAAGGCAAGGAGCAGTTATGCAGTGTAAGTGTGCAAAGTATTCCCCCATCCAAGGTAAAGACAAGTACAACAGTGGCTTTTCATCTGTCCTTGATTTTGCAGAATGTTCTGGTTTTCTGACATATCTTTATACTGTTGATTTATGCTTCTTATTATTCAGAAAATTCATGCTGTTGCAATGCCCTGTTGCTCTGTATTTAAGTAGCAATGCTTTAATGACTATCAGGTAAACGTGTCAGAGATTGTAAGATGCAAGTAAGCTTTAATAAGCATACTGTTAAAGAATTACCAACATTGAAAGCCTTTTTGTTGTTGCCATGCAGAGAACATTTACATAACTAGATAACGTAGAAGCCTTAGGTATTGAAATGCATATGACAGTATTTGTAATAAAGGACAGGATTACAGTATTTTCAGACGCTCATTACATTTGTTGGAGACTTGCAGTCCTCTTTGCAGGCTTTACCCATAGACTAAACAGAATGCCAATCTATTATGTGTAGTCCATAACTTGTGCAGTAATCCTTCAAGCAATTTATCTTGAGCTTGTTTCTTATTTGCTGTTCATTTTTTACTTTGATCATGTCTTCCCCATGAAACAAGTAGATAGTTGTTGTCAGGCAGCAGGTCTTTTTTGGATAAGAAACATTTTTGCAAGTGGGGATATCACAGAGATTGCTACTTTCAGCATATTACATGGTAATTTTATAAAGATGAATATAAATTATAATTAGAACTGCAGTGCAAGAAAAAGTGGTTTGAGTTGAGTGCTGCTTGTTTTTTTATACTTGATTTTGACTGGCATTCCAGTAATGTATTTAAAAAGTAATGTATTTTTTCATGCCTCACAACCTTTGTGTTTCCATCTAGATATTAAGTAAGCTGTCATGTAGCCAATGCATTGAAATATTTTTTTTTTCTTCTACACTTCATTTTGTCTTGATTGGACTCTCGTAATGATGGTTTGGCACCCAGGGCAGTGTATTTAATTAAAGTTCCAGTTGTGGTTTTGAGCATAGCTCCACCTCTTTCTAGTTGGTCACACCCCTTCCTACTGGCCCCACACATTCAACTGTCTCCTGCAGCCCCCCTTTAATTTGAAGTCACCAGCCGCCACTGATTTGGTGTGGTGAGTTTGAACAATTATTACAGTTTACAGATTTTTGAATGGTACAACAGAATTTTTGGAATTTCAGATGAACTGTTCTAGAACTGGAATTGAAGTTTTTAGATGTCAAAACTGAATATGATGGATCTGTATTAAATACTAGCATACATATGAAACCAGTACAAGTGAACAGATATCTGCATAGGTCTAGCATGCATGCTAACCATACATTTTGAGGTGTTGTCAAGAGTCAATATTTACATGCTAGTAGGTTAAATACTAATAATACATGTGCTGAACAGATGAATGAAATGACTGAGGAATTTATACAGAGAGGCTTTGATAAAGATACATTGGATATTATTAAGGATGAAGTCATAAGTGAAAGGGAGGGCAAAGCAAAAACGTATTTGTCTAATAATTCTACCATTGGTTCTTATTCTAATAATACAAAATGTGAGGATACAGTACGCTATATAACCATATATAGTAGATGTACTGATATGGTTAAGAGAGTTATTAGCAAAAATTGGGACATTTTGATGGCCTTACCTGAACTAAAAACCTATATTGGTAAGAAGCCAGCTTTTGCGTATAAAACTTGCCCTAATTTGAGGAGTAATGTTATAAGGATTTGAAATGTAGTTCTAAGCTGGCCCTCTCAAACAGAACTGGGACTTTTCCCTGTTATAATTGCTCATGCTGTAGTTCAATCTGTAATCAGGATTATTATATACATCCTGTTACTCACAGAAAATTTAATTTTAATTGCTTTGCGACTTACAACATCTCTGCTATAGTTTATTTGGCCACCTGTATAAGTTGTTATGGTCTTTATATCCGGAAGTCTACTTGACGTTTAAAAAATAGAATTCTCGAGCATAGGTCTGACATCCATAGAGGTGTCTTGACCAATGCCCTTGCTAAGCATATCAATAAATTTCCTATCTCACATGACTTTAGGTTTATGGTGATTGATAAAATTAAAAAAAAAAAAAACTATAGGGGTGGTGATTTAAACAATAGACGAATTAAGAGAATATGATTGGATTATATGCATGCAAGCAGACCATTCTCCTGGTATTAATAAGACATTTAGTATTAAGCCTATACTGAAATACAAACAGATGAGTTTAAAATTATTTGTTTTAGATAGTGTCTCTTTAACATATATTTCTGAGTTAATTGTTTGATTTAAATTTTAACTTGATTGGCTGTTTTCTTAGACTTTTTATATATAAAGATTTTATTGGCTGTGTTTTATTATACACTGAAGAAGGATTTTATCCAAAAGCTTTGTTATTTTAATAAATTTCTTGGCATTGCAATAGCTCTTTTTTGTTGATTTTGATTTGTATAGTTATCAAGCAATAGTTTATATGCTAAAATAATTATTCCTTTTTAACAGCAGCTTCTGTTGTAGATTCTACTAAAATCTCTACTAGTGCTGGTCTTTCACTTAGGATCCCCCTGTTTATTTCTGTTTGCCTATGTTATGATATCAGTCCATGATAGGAAAGGCAATCTCTAGGCTGCAGTCCTAACAAATTCTTGGCCTCTTACCATTCTATTACCTTCCCACTTCTAATTATTTGATCCTAATACCTTGGTTCTTTTGTCAGTTTTCTCCAATAAATCCCAGCCCCCTCTTGCCTATTGAGTTACTTATCTCTAACTTCTCTTCATTCACTATATATATATATATATATATATATATATATATATATATATATATATATATATATTGTTTCTTTTTTATCATATTGTTTCTTTTTTATCATGTAAATTGTTTGTCAACTGTTTTCAGCAGCCTATGTACATTTGTCAATTAACAGCACTATTTTTTGTAACCAAGTGTATTCCACACTATATTTTCTGTGTAATATACTCAAAAATTGTTACCTTGTAAACTTTGAGCTTACTTTTGTGGAGCTTTTCTGCCTGGGCATCTGCTGAAAAAGGGCTCTGTCTCAGTTGGACATTCCTGGTCAACAAATGTCAAATAAATAAATAAATAAATTGCCTGTATACATAATTACAGTAATTTATATCAGAAGAATATCCTTTCTCCATTCCCATGTTGGCTTAGTTCTTATTTATTTATTTATTTATTTATTTATTGCAGTTGGTTTACCAGGATAGTCCATTGGGCCTCGAAGAACCCGTTTTCAATGGAGTCCTGGGGAGAAAAGCTCCAGAACAGAAATAAATCTACATTAACATTGACAATAGTTTCTAGGTTCTAGTTCTTAGAATACTTTCTGCTACTTTATGAATATAATATTCTGTATGGTTATTGTTATTCTCCTTTAGGATCTACATCCAAAATTACAGTCTGTCCATGTTTCCTGAGCTTCCCCACTGTTTCATCATCATCCATTTTCACTTTGAATTATAGGTTTCTGCTTGTGCTACATGTAGGAGCCTTAACTGTGTAGCTCTGAAACGGGTCTATATTATAACATCGAAGTCTTAAAACTTTGAATGTTATAATACTGAACCCTATGCACGGAACGCTGAAAATAGCGAAGCTGCAGAATATTGAATACTTTCCTAGAGAAATTATTCAGTGGGCTGTTTCTGCAGCTTCGCTATTTCCTTGACTGTGGAGCGAAGGTTACCGACTGGGTTAAGGTAAGTGTGTGAATGAAGGTGAGTGTGTGACAGGGACCTTAGGGCTAGGGAACGGGAAAGGTGAGTGTGCGATAGGGACTTTAGGGTTAGGGAGTGGGTAAGGTGAGTGTGTGATAGGGACTTTAGGGTTAGGGAGCGGGTAAGGTGAGTGTGCAGTAGTTATGGAGCTTAGGGTTAGGGTAGGGTGAAGGTAAGTGGATAGCTAGTAGTGTATGTATGGTTTAGTGTAGGGTTTTGTGAAGTGTATGCGTGTGGATTATTTATTTTGGTGTGCTTGTGTATGTGTGTAGGAACAGCAAATCTTTTCCCCTGAAAAGAAATTCACTATTCTGAGTGTTCACTGTTCTGCTGTTTATGGAAATGGTTCAATATTATAACATTCGAAGTTTT
Source organism: Protopterus annectens (assembly GCF_019279795.1). Classification (NCBI taxonomy): domain Eukaryota; kingdom Metazoa; phylum Chordata; order Ceratodontiformes; family Protopteridae; genus Protopterus; species Protopterus annectens. The sequence continues at coordinate 174,503,916 of NC_056729.1, read as the reverse complement.
AAGACTTTGATATTATAATATAGACCCCTCTGAAAAAAACCTTCAAATCGGGTAATCTCAATCCACCTTTACCAACAAGAATTTTGGTGATGGTGTCAGGATCAGAGTAAGATGGAACATCAGATGTTAGTTCAGAGCAGAACTGAGTGCTGATTCTGACAATCCTGATATGGTTGAAGCAATATTTATGGTTTTCCTTGGCAGAAATGGTAAGTTTTAATTTGCAAGGAGCCTTATTTTTTTAACAGAGAACTTTAGACTTAAATTAATTTTAAATCCAGCAGCGAGGAGAGGGAGATGTCTAAAAGCCAGTATTTTTTCTTTTGTCTTTTGTTGTAAAATGTATTCAAACCTTAATAAAATCTCTTTATCTGACAATTCCCTGATGATGGTTTATTTCTGAATATTTCATTATATTTGTGGCATATTGGAATAGAAGCATCAATGCAGCTATTCCAATGTGAGTAGAAATTTGAGCTGAATTGACCAGTGGGTCATGTGGCTTGGTAAGAGGGCGGTCACACTGAAATTTATCCAGGTACTCCAAGGACAATTGGAGGATATCTTTGGAATAGTCCTTAAATGTAGAAGGGCATGGGTATGGGATTGGTGAAGGCTGTCAGGATGAAGATGTCAGTCTGTTGGTCAGACTTAGCGAGTTACACATGGTGGGGTGCAGACATTAAAAATACTGGTAAGAAGAAGATCAAGAATAATAGATCCTCTGGGCAGAATTCACAGGGTCTGGTCTAGGGAGTTGGCAATTACAAAATCTAGGAGTATTGGTTGTATAGGTAACCAATTTGATTGAAAGACAGTTCAAATCACTTAAGAATCAGCACAATGGGTTCGGTAGATATGTTTTCCAAGTAACTCCAGATTAGCAGACAACATTGAAGAGGACCTATAATTTCAAGGAAATGGTAGTTGCTTTAGTTAAGGGTGACCTTGATCTCAATATTCTTGATGTTGGTGGCATGTAGAATTTGTCATGAGATGACGGTGTCAGAGATTCTCCTGCATTTCCTGGTAGGTCTAAATAAATGATAAGAACCAAACTGAGTTACAGATACAATATATTAAGATATGCTTTTCCTCTGTGAGAAAGACAAATGCAGGGGCAAGTTTAACACAAATGTATGGCCATTGATGTCACATTATATGCATTCATTATACAGAGTTCTAATTATAGTTCTGATAGGTTGACAGTTATTCTTTTGCAAAGATGGCACTTTGAGTTTATGAGATATCTGGGCATCCAGCCTAGACAGAGAATAACAACATTTATACAGTTCTGGAGACTGAAGGTGTTACTAAAGTAGGACTCAAAGAACGTACATGAATTAGATGTAGGAAGCTCCACTAAAACATTATCCCCTGGATTCATGAATCCTCCGTGTAAGAATAAATAAGTCTTACTCAGAGGCTGCAGTCGAACGGTATGATGTCAGCGTGCCATGAATATTCATGACGGCATGCTGACTCTACCCCAAGTCTAACAAGGACCATGCAGGCAAGCAGGGGGCATGTCCGACTGCTGAGCAGTCTAAAGGTCAATGCCCCTGCAAGTGTGTGAAATGCAAAATGTCAACACACAAGAGCGAGTCCGCTCAAATGTCAATGTACCCAACACCACACTCCCTGACATTGTAAACTCCCAGCACAGTTATAAAAAGTAAAACATTAATGTTTTGTTTTCTAATTCCCAATATAGCTGCCAGTATTTGCGCGTGTGTGTGTGGGTGTGCCCATTGCTTAGCTGCAGTTAGCAATCTCAACATGGAAGGGCATAATAAGTAATGTGTATACAAATTACGCCAAATAGTAATAGCATAGTGGTAGAGCATTCGCACAAAAAAGAGGCATTCACGGTTCAAGTCCCACCACTCCCCTTCCTATTTTATGTTCAAAATGAGTATATGAAATAATTCCTGACATATATGATTAAACTTTTACTAAAAAGCATTGAAATGGCCTATGTATCAGTGAACAAAATGTATATTTATAAAGGAACCTGACATATAATTGTCCGCAGTTAAGCAACGCTTTACCCAGCGCAATATAATTGCCTGCAGTTAAGCAGCGCTTTGCCCAGCGCAATATAGTTGCCCGTAGTTAAGCAGTGCTTTGGCCAGTGCAATATAGTTTCCTGTAGTTAAGCAGTGCTTTGCCCAGTGCAATATAGTTGCCCGTAGTTAAGAAGCGCTTTACCCAGTGCAATGTAGTTGCCCATAGCTAAATAGCGCCTTACCCAGCGCAATCGGTTTGCGTGGAGTTGTGCACCGCGCCAACCAGTGCACCATCGGGCAACGTGAAGCAACGTAGAGCAAAGTTGCTTAAACACAGCCACACCCCCTAACCTGTCTGGACAGTAGTAAAATAAAAAGCAATGATGAGGTTCGAACCCAGTACACTGTGCACCATAATCAAAGTACGGAACCACTAAGCCACAAAAGCTTAGGATAAACATCCACTGTTAACATATATATATATACATATAAATGGTAGATTAACCATTGCTAAGCAGGTCTGAAGTCAGCTGCAAATGTTTAAAAATGGCCAATCCCAAAAATGTGCAGGAAAGTCAGCATATTTAAGCTCCATAGGTGGGAATAATTGCCATAACTGATTGTAGCTCCCATCTGCAGTTAGAATGTCTGGTGCTGGAGAGGGTACTCGCTTTAGAGTGCAATGCTGGGGTATCAAGGAGTCAAAATACATGGTTTGGCTCCTAGTCCATCATCATGAGTCTCGACTCCTGCAGGGCCAGTTCCAAGGGATGGAGTATAAGGCAGAGGCTTGGAACCGGTTGGCTCATGAACTCACCAGTGCCACAGATGTCCCTCGGACTGGTGAGCAGGTCCGTCACCACCATGCAGACCTGAAGAGATGGAAGCAGGACCTTCTGAACCAATGGATTCAGGAGGCACATCATATGCAAGATGCCCCACTACTAAATAGGTAGCCATGGAATGCAGTATGTAAGACATGCTAATATAGTCTAAATAATGGATATGTATGTCTCAATATCCCTTCATTTACTTCAGAGCTGCAGGTGTCCATGCTACGAATCAGCAAGCCTATGCAGATAGGCTGATAAGGCTGTGCCACCAGGCAGGTTAGTAATCATTCTGCATGTATTGTTATATAATATATGTGAGAGAGCATGACAAAAGTGTTGTAGCCCAATAATACAGCTATAAAATGCCCTGAATAAATTCTCTGCATGTATTGTTATATAACATTAGTCAGAGAGCCAGAAATAGAGTGTACTAACCCAGCAATAAAGGTAAAATAAGTCTGGAATACTATTTCTGCATGTACTGTCATATACTATAAGTGAGCAAGCCTGAAAAAGAGTGTTGTAACCTATTAATAAAGGTATAATAGGTCCTGAATAGGTCTCCCGTATGCACTGTAATATCAAATAAAGGAGAGAGCCTGTAGAAAAGAGTGTTCAATGTAATTAATAAAGGTATAATACTTGGAGTGTGTCTGTGTCACTTGCTTTGAAATGTTGTTGTACCCTTGCATTAAATGAAGGAAGTGCCAGTAGCTATGAAGCATATACATTAATTCCCTGAATAAATTCTCTGCATGTACTGTTATATAACATAAGTCAGAGAGCCAGGAATAGTGTAGTAACCCATTAATAAAGGTAAAATAAGTCTGGAATACTATCTCTGCATGTACTGTCATATAAAATAAGTGAGTGAGCCTGAAAAGGAGTGTTGTAACCTATCAATAAAGGTATAATATTTCCTGAATAGGTCTTCTGTATGCACTGTAATATCAAATAAAGGAGAGAGCCTGTAGAAAAGAGTGTTTAAGGTGAATAATAAAGGTATAATACTTGGATTGTGTCTGTGTCAGTTACTTAGAAATGTTGTTGTACCCTTGCATTCAATAAATAGTACCGTTGTATTAAGTGCTGTCAACCCACAGTTGTGCAGTCTTATATAAAGTGGATGAAGGAAGTGCCAGTAGCTGTGAAGCATATGACAGTCCTCAACAGTTGTTAAATGGCTGTCATGCATAGGTAAATCTGGCACATGAGTATCTTGTCAAGGTGTTCACCAGAAATGTGAGTGTGCTACATGAAATGTAGGGTTCTGTAGAAAATTAAGTGAAAATGTCATGTGAACACATCCAGATATGTAGATACATCAATATATAAATAAAATGCAAGTATGTAGCTGTAACATCTGCAGCTTGGACAAGTACTATGTCAGATATAGGTCAGGTATATAATGAACTAGCCAAACTCATTACACAATCTAATGCATGTTGCCTAGTGTAATAATACATGTAGGGGATATACACCTGCAGTCAATAGGAATGTAGTGTAGAGTAAAAGTACTAATAAGATGTTAATGGATGTTTCTTTTTATCCCCTACTCCATGTGCATAAACAATGCAATTCCACACTTCAATGGGTATGTGTAATCTCATAACATTTGTTGGGACATATGTCCTATTGTTCTATAAAAATCTGATTTTTCTTTGATACATGTGCCCTGTTCAAACACCACAATCTTAGTGGCCTGTTGCCACCAATCATCCCTGCATGCTGTTGTAATGTCCACTGTCGTTCAATATATGCATGTGTTATGCTTGCTGTTCAACTGTTGTAAGCCTGGTGCATTTGGTTAATGGGAATATTACTGCATGCTGTTACAACTAATTTGGAATGCTGTTGTCTATGTTGTAATTAAACACACCTAATCACAGAACGTATGGGAAGGCCAGTCCCAGCGGACCCACCTGTCCCTTATCAGCTGGCGATTGCACCTGGCACCAGCATGTCTGGTGCCCAGCCCGGGCTACCCACCTCCATTGGTCCTGTGCCACCTTTGGGTGGAAGCGCTGCAGGGGATGGGGCTCGAACCCCCCCCTGTAAGCGTGGGTGGAGAAGGGCCACCTGTCACCCTCTGAAGGGTCCGGGTTGTGGTGTGTAGGGAGATCCAGCGTTTAGTCGCTGATCCCCTATGCCAGCACGAGGCAAGAGTGGCACGACTCACGGGTGAGCCTGTCCCTCCTACGCAGCCCCCAGCACAGCCACCCTCGGGTCTGTGAAGGTTCAGTGGTGACTGCCCATGGGTGGGGATCTCAGTCCCACTGTTACCATCTGTGGGCTCATGGGCTTGCGATTTCCAAACATCCGTCCCAGTCAATTGTGTTCACCCACCCCATGTGTCATACTCCGCCCCTGTATGCATCTTGTTTGTCTTGTCTGTCTACCTCCCCAAATATACCTACTTCCTCTACCTCACTTTCCACTCTCACCTGAAAAAAAAACAAAAAACAAAAAAGGGCACTCTGCTCCCACAAAATAATTACGCCCCATACATAGCTGTCCATTTCACACACATGTTTGCTGGACATGTAAACTGATAATTATAATTGGCAGTACAACATACTTTGTTGTTGTTACCCCTCTCCCAGGGGTGGAAGGATTCAAATTTCCTCAAAATTCATTGCATATGCAGAGCTGTTGCTGGTAAAGAAATGGGCAGCTATGGACCGTCTCTAAACCCGTCCTGCACATCCCGAGCTTGTTTTCCTACTGTTTTTCCCTCTTTGTGCCCCCTTTTTCACCACTTTCCTATCTCCCCATTTTCTTTTCTTTCAAAGAAATTAGCGCGGGCGTTAGTGGGAGTAAGCACTTTTAAGCAGTAGTAAGCGGGTTTAAATGAGTGTGCGCATGTGTGCGCTAAGCTTAGCATCACTAAGCGTCGAGCAAACCCGCACAAACCCACTTACAACTGCTTAAAAGTGCCTTAGTCACTCTATGTCAGGGCCTTTGTTCTGCTCAGCAGCAAAATAAAACACCTCTGTCAGTCTCGAACCCCAGACCTTGGACACACTAGACTGCATGAAGTACCACTAAGCCACAGCAGATATACAATAACTTGGTGCTGAAATAAATATATCATGCATACAATGATTGAATGTAAAGGAAAAATAGGAAGGCCATAACACAAAGCTTGTTCTGTGGATCTTTACCAGCAATAGTTGTGGAACTGCATTACATGAGTGTGATGTGAGAAGCAGCCATTCAAGCAGCAAATAATGTTACAGAGGCACTTTACAACCCCCACACAGTATCATAGCAGGACACACAGTGGCATATCTGATTAGGGCAGAGGCCATACTTCCTAACTGTGGCTACTTTTCAGGGATGTCCCTGATTGTGAAACATATTTTAGCTGTGTCCCTCTGAATCCCTCTGAAAAGTACTGATGTCAGTCAGAAAGGTGGGGTATTACACAATGAATACTGACAATAATAACAGTAGACACCGCTTGTACTTCATAAAAGGAGTACTAATCCATATGCACTGCTTCACTTAAGTCTACACTTACTGTCCCTGTTATGTGTAAGGTATACCTCACTTTTAACTACCTATCCCTAACTCCATACAAAGATGTATCTGAGTGATTAATAGGCCTGGCAGAGGCACAAACACACAGGCATATAAGCTATTCTGCTGTTACACACTCTGCAAATAGCTTTGGTAGGACCTCCACAAGCATACCCTTATGTAGGAGTACAACATAGATATACCAAAGGATGTAGCCATGTACTGGTAGCAACTGACTGTAACAATGCTATTGTACCAGTCCTGAAAACACCTGTGAGTTGCACAGACAAAGAATAACAGTGTAACTTCTGGCTACCATCTGGATAGGTTCACAGTTGGGGACTATGCAGACAGACCACCTGCTCTGATAAACTAACAGGTACACACCAATCCTTTAAGTCGGGTAAGATAATATTCACACAATAATACATAATGCTCTCTGTATGTAAGCACCCCCCCACAATTAAAATATACTTGTGTGTTTAGTGTCTACCAAGGGTGTAGGTAGGCATACGCAGTACTGGAATTGTCCAGTTGTCCTGAGAACCCTGTGCTAATGTCAACAATAAAAAACACAAACCCTGCAGAAGTGAGTACATTAATATTCACAGTATAACAGTTCACAAAGAGTTCATGTGCCAAAAGAATACTTCTCAATAACTACATTTGTATGGCAGTTAATTATATGAGTACAAAAGAAACTACATAGTCACATAAATGTTGTGTAAGCATTTGTAGGGGTGAGTTAAACTATACACTGATAGCTCTGTACTGGAAGTGGCAAGAGTCAGGTCTGAGTACAACATGTACATCACTGTCTACACCTCTAGCTTCATTAATAAGACGTATACCAACCTTCTGACTTACACAACAGTGTCCACAGCAAACAAGCATGGGCCCCACCCTCGAAATCTGAAAGGGCTACACCTACATACCTTAGCAATTTATAGCATTGGGTTGCTAGGACAGTGAGTACTGCAATTACCACACAGCAGGCTGTATGCATTTACCAAATACTGGGCACCAATTGGTGCAGAGGGCATCACATGCACATGCGCAGATACCTATAAAAGCAGATTGTACTTGCTATCCCCACATGCAATCATTATATTGCATGCGTCAGCAACTCTAGAACTAACCAAAAATAAAACTTAAGTAAAAAACTTTACTTAATAAAAAAAAAAAAAATTGTCAAAGCATATACAGACGGACCTGAAAGGGACAGACAGGTATGTAACAGATTTGTAGTTACCGGCAAGTAGTAGATGTTTATGAATAGTACTGTACATACTCTGAAACATGCATATGTGGCAGCAGTAGGTATGTATGCACTGATGCCATGCATAACTACTGCCATGGAGAAATTAGTGTGTAGCTGTGTGCAGTGGCACATAAATGTGACATATGTAGCTCAGCATTATATGTCAAACATCTGAACATGTTATCTATGGTCTGTACAGTACTGCATATAATGGCAGTTTTGGGGAGTAGTGCAAACACCTATATAAACTTGGATGTGACAGAGTAAGACATGCATGATAGTCACATATTGTGTAGCTTAGCATTGGCAACTGCTGTACCAGGCTAGTATAGTAATGTAGCATTTGCAGCTATATATACTCCCTGTACTATTACTGTATGCACACATGTGACAACTGTCCATGTTGTAGCAAGGCCCAACAGGTCATCCGTGAGGTGTACGGACTTACAACAGGGTGGACCTTGTGTGTGTATGGCACACACATATGGAGAGATATACATGTGTCTGATATATTAGCATCTGAACATGTGCATAGAGCAAGGGACATACTGCAACTGTTTGTGAAGGGTGGACATTTATATGTTGGTGCAAGTTGTTATGTGCATATTTGTATGTAGGTTGTAGTGTGTGTCAAACAAGACAGCATACAGTGCTGGCATATGACGTGGTGTTTAAACACCATGGGTATGATTTGTTAAGTTTGTAGTCTTCCAAATAGGGGGTCCTGCTAAAGATACATGGGCTGAGAATACCTTCCATGCATTCTGCACAAGACTGTGCAATATCATTACATAACTGTATCCCTCTCAACCTTTGCATAATTGATATTCCCACCATGAAAAGTGGACTGTATATGTTCCTACATGTATATCTATATGTACACCAATGGATGTTCATATGTACGCTCAAGCTCAATGTTGTACACGTATTGCCATCCCTTTTGTTAGAAACCCTGTACCCATGAACTACCACATAGGTGGTAGTCTACTCAACACCGAAAGTGTGATAAGAGACTACGGGACACAGGTGGACAGTAGTGTCTGTTTTGATAATCACAGTGCCACACTAGTCATGTAAAATGAGTACGGTCCACATGTCATCAGAAAAGGTGTGTCATCCATGGAAAAAGAGGTCAGTGTTCCAATCTACTCCTCAGTCATAACACCCATCATAGAGTACAATGGCCCTGTTGGTATGTACCTCAGAAGACATCCACAGCAACTGTAGACGCCAGACACATACCTCACAAAGAGTATTACCAGACTCAAACAGATGCCCTATGCAGACTGTCTTACAAAACCACAGCTACACTGTGTCACATACCGCCTACACAGAGGCTACCTCTGCCTAACATACAAAGCTATGCCAAACCCACAGGTGTTGGACATGCGCCATATAAACAGATGAAACTCCATACAAGCTACGCACTGTACTGATCTAAACCTTGTAACGTCAAAAAGCAGAACATGCTGGAGTGGTACATTATCATCTCAGACACATACCATACTCTGGAACTAACTACCTATAAATAGCAAATGAAGGTCCTCATTAGCAGTTGCCATGAATAATCATGATGATTGGATGTGAGATAGGAAACACAACCCGAGAATCACCTCTGTGGCTCTACATGACAGGGGCACATGAACCTACATTACATGGGCGTTGAAGGTCAGGGTACCATATGGCTAGGCTTCCATAGGCCCTATGGATAATAGCCTATTAGCTACCTAGGATCCAATACACACACGCATGTACTTGTTGCATTACTAGCTATGTGAGGTTGACTGGGTGGGATGGAGAATGTGTAGGCGAATGTTTCAAAGATGTGTATATGTGTGATAGCCTAGTGGGAAACTGTGTATATCATGGCATGTAGTGTTGTAGCTCTAATCCCAGCAAAACATACGTATGCTATTGCTAGGCAGGAAAACCAGTATGGCACACGGTGTGACGTAGTCCCATGGTGTTGACTGGAGTGTGCCATTGTATTGAGTTAACACTAGTGAAAAGGAGTGTTTTTTAACCCCTTTTTCAAAAAAAGGTTTTTTAATTTTAAATTGTCCTTTTGGGAAAATAGGTTCTTCTTTTTTAAAGGGCCACTGGAAAATTAATTCCAAAAAATTAAAGGGGGGAAAAAAGGGCCCTGTAGAAAAAAAAAAAAAAAAAAAAAAAAAAAAAAGTGGGTAAAAAAAAAAAAAAAAAAAACAAAATCAAAAAAACATAAAAATTTCAAAAAAAAAAAAATAAAAAAAAAAAAAAAAAAAAAAAAAAAAAAAAAAAAAAAAAAAAAAAAAAAAAAAAAAAAAAAAAAAAAAAAAAAAAAAAAAAAAAAAAAAAAAAAAGGGTGTGGGTTTAAAATTTTAATTTTTAAAAAAAAAATTTAAATCTTAAAGTGCCTTGTCATTATTAGGGTTGTTTCCCGCAAAAAATAAAAACTTTTAAGTCTTAACCCCAGTTGGACCCAAAATTAAAGGGGATAAAGGGAACCAAAACCCAAGCAATATAAAATTAACTTGGGTTAAATTTATCATGGAAATTCAATGAGTGTTAAAAAGGGGAAAAAGGAAAGGGCCCAAAACAAAAGGGGGTTCTGTAAAAATTTTAAGGGAAAAGTTGGGGAACCTTTCCAGATTGTAGAACAGAATTAAAAAAAATTTTAAAAGAGGCTTTTAAAAACCCCACCACAGTTATAGCGGGAAAAGGTGGATATTAAATTGGGGCCAAACCCTTTACCCTAACTTTTCCCTATTTTTCAGGGGGATTCCCTGATTGGTGAAAAAACAAAAAATTTAAAGGTTTTTCCCCCCTCTGTTTTCCCTCTGAAAAAAGGGTATTGAACTCAAAATTTTTGGGAATTGCCTTTTGAAAATACTGAAAATTTTAACAGTGCCCGTTTAAACCCAAAAGGGGTTTCCCCCAACCCATTGCACGGGGAACCCAAAGTCTTAAAATTATGCTTGTTATGTTTTTTAATTTTGAAACCCCTTTTAAATTTCCCTATCCTGACCCTTTTTGGAAAGTGTTTCTATTTTGTTTAAACACAAACACGGGCTATAAGGGCCCCCCCAGGGACCCACCCCCCTCCTGTTTTTTGGCCCTGGAAAGAGGGGCCCAAAAACCCGGCAAAAACCCATTTCCTTTTCCCCCTTTTGGGGGAAAAGGTTTTGGGGGGGGGCCCCCCAAACCCCCTTTAAAGGTGGTAAACCAAAATTCCCCCCAAAGGGGTGGGGGGTTGTAGGGGTAGCAATGCTGTCCCAATGCCAGTCCGGGGTTGAAAACACCGGGGTGAGTTCCCCCCAGCCCCCAAAGAATGGGGGTTGTAATTCGGGGGCTCCCTTTGGGGGGGTTTAGGTTCCCCATTTGGGAACTTGCGAAAAACCCACCTGCCCTTTGGTTTAAACCCCCCCAGGTAACCCCCCCAATTTTTTTGTCTTTTTGTTTATTCCCCAAAATCCCAAAATTCCTCTTATTTCCACCCCCAAAAAAAAAAAAAAGGGAACCCCCCCAAAAATTAATTACCCCCATCCCATACGGGTTTTCCCAAAATTGCCCCTGGCCCCTGTCTAAATTTAAAAATAAAAACCCCCCCCTTTCCCAGGGGGGGAATTTTAAAAATTTTAAAACATTATAACAGTTTCAAAAAACAGTTAGGGTTCCCAAAAGGAATATTTTTTCCAATTTTTTCCCTTTTGCCCCCCCTTTTAATTTTATTTTTTTCCCAAAAGAAATTACAATTTTACATAAATTTTTAAGCAGTAGGGGTTTTGGGAAACCTAACTTAGCTCGAAACTAAAAAGGGGAAAACCCCTTTTTAAAACGGGTTAAAACCCCATCATTTCTACACCCTTTTGTTCTTAAAAAATAAAACCCCTTTCTGACTTAACCCCCCAACCCGGGGCCACACAAACGCATGGGCCCCAACCCGAAATCAAAAGGGCTAAATTAAATTTATAGCTTTTGGGTTTGAATGAAAGGAAAATGGAAAAAACCACAAAGCGGCTGTATCTTTACCAAATGTTGGGCCCCAAATTTGGGGGAGGAGGGCCCCTTTAAACAGAAAATTTGCAAAACCTTTAAAACAAGTACTTGCAACCCCACAGGGGCAATCATTAAAAGGGCCATTTCCAACTTGGCAAATTTTAAAATTTTTAAGTAAAAAACTTTCCCCCTTAATTTTAAAAAAACTTGGTCATAAAAAGGGGGGACAAAGGTATGAACAATTTGTAGCCCCGGGCGTATTAAAGGATTTTTAAAATAATAGACTGTTCCCCCAATCTAAACATGCTTTTTAGGAAAGGTTTGTATCATTTTAATCCTATCCTACTCCAGGGAAAATTATTGAGTTTTTGGGGCAGGGGACAAAAAAGGCATTTTAAGTTTTCGCTTTAAAGCAAAACTAAAAAGATCTAATGGCCGGGCAGAGGCAAAAAAGGAAAAGTTTTGGGGAAATTTTTGAAAAACAACCTAAAAACCCCTTATTTTAAGGAGTAAACACAGATATCCAAAGGTGTACCCTTACTTGGGCAACTGCTGTAAAAACCCAGTAATTTAAAAAAACATTTTGAAAGCAAAAAAAACTTCCCGGGTCCCTTTTCGGGGTAGGCACAAAATTGCAACGCCATGTTGTAAACCCAACAGGTAAAAATCCGTGGGTGAAAAACCAACTTAAACATTGGGGCCTTGTATGGCCCCCCCACAAAAAATTTTTGGGGGGGTTAATGTGTTGGATATATTAAGCCTTTTCCTAAACCCCTGTGCTAAGCAAAAAAAAACCAAAACCCCTTTGGAAAAGGGTGGACTTTTAATTTTGTTTTTAAAAGGGTTATGTGAAAAATATTTAATAAAAATTTTGTATGGGTTTTAAAAAGAAAAAAAATACATGTCCATAAAGGGTTTTTTAAAACAGTGGGGTTGATTTTTAAAATTTGTAGCTTGAAAAGGGTTTGGCAAAGTCGGGGCTGAGAAACCCTTCCATCACTGCAAAAACCTTGCTTCATTAAAAAACTTACCCCTTTCTCAACCTTGCAAAAAGTTTTCCCCCCCAAATTGAAAGGGGGGATTTTGTTTAAAAGGGGGTTCCAAACAGTATACTAATTCCCACCAAGGTGTTCATTTACCCAAAGCTCAAATTGGGGGGGTACATGAATTCCCAAACCCCCTTTTTGGTTGAAACCCCCCATGAACTTACCACTTTGGGGTTAGCAAACTAAAAAACCAAAAAAAAATTTTAAATAAAAAACCTTTGGGAAAGGGGACGGGTATGTCCCTTTTGAAAATTCCCCGGCCCAATAGTAATTTTTAAATGTGTACGGTACTTTCTCGAAAAGGGGGCATATGGGAAAAGGGGTTTCATGTTCCACTCTACTCAGGGAGTTGGGCCTGGTAGGGGGACCCAAAGGACTTTTAACCAGAAATTAATGCCAAACATCCTAACAAAGGTTTCCCAGACTCAAAACAGGGGGGCCCTTTTAAAATTTGGTTTACAAAAACCACAGTACACTTGTTGTTACACCCCCTTACCAGGGCTATTGAAAATTACAAAGCTATAAACCCCTTTTACTTTTCTTATAAACAGTGAAATTTCCTTTTACAACCCCAACACACCGGGGGTTACGGATTTTAAACCCTTGTCCCGGTTTAAAAGGCAAACATTGGAGGGTAATTATTTCGAAATTTTACCATCTCTGGAATAAAAAAACCTATCAATGGTTTAAAGGGGTTCCCTTTTAAGGGCGGGTTGAGGGAATAATATGTGGTTGTATTGGAAACAAACCCCAGAATCCCCCTTGTGGTTATGACAGGGGAAAACCCACCGGGGGTTTGTTTGAAGGTGGGGTCCAATGGGGCCTGGCTTCCGGGGGCCCCTGGGGAAAAACCCCTTTTTGCCCCGGGCCCCGGAATACAACTTTAACTTTTTCCCCCTTAACCTTGCAAAATTAAATTTCCCCCTGGGTGGACTGTTTGTTTAATGTTTTTATTGTAACCAATGGAAATGTGAATAAATGGTATGTATTGTTTTGAAAACCCTTCCCAGAAAAATAGGGGGTATTCCAAAATTGAAAAGGCAGGGAAAACCCAGTATCCCCATAAAAAGTGCCCCCTAGCCCCAGGGTTTTTGACGGAATGTCCAAAAAATTGTACCTAAAAAGGGGGTCATTTTCCCCCTTATTATTAACCCCCTATAAAATAAAAACCCTTTATGCCCTGAAGACTCCCGAACTGTAGGCCAAAAAACCCACAAAGGTTTTACCAGTTTAAAAAATGTTTTGGCCCTGTTTCCCACACTTAACATCCCCCTCACAGAGGTTTTAAAATGTTTGAAAAACCCACATTTTACTGTAAAAAACAGGTAAAACTAAACCGGGGTTGCCAAACCTTGTGTCGGGGAAATGCGGGAGTGGTTTATCCTGAACATCCTCCTTGGAATTTTAAAAGGGAAATAAGGGCCCCCTTTTACTTGAAAAACATGTATGGTGTAGTAAAAAAACCCAGAATCCACCTTTGGGTTGATAAAAATGTAAAACATGTTTAAAGGTGGGTTTGGGCTATTCCAAAAAGGGTGGTGTATTAGTCCCTGGAAAAACCCCCTGTACTTTTCATTTTTTTCAATGGATTGACGGGGTTGTAGGGGCATTGTTAAATTTAATTGGGGCCCTAGGGGGGAAATTGTGTAATCAGGGGCCCATGTATGTTGAAAGTCTTAAAAAAGGTTTATTTTTGCTGGCAAAAAACCAGGTTTGGATAAGGGGGTGCCCGGGGGACTGAAGGCCCATTGTGGGAAAAAGCAGTCTTTATTTTTGGAAAATTAAAAAATTTTGTGTATCTCCCTAAACGGGGCCAAAAAGGGTTTGGGTTTATATCCCTTTTCTTAAAACCTGTTTTGTTTGTTTGTACCCAACTTCTCCCCAAGGCGGGGTTTTAAGGGTCTTAGGGAAAAGGTTAAACAACGGAAACCCTTTGGCATTTCCCCTGAGGGGGGAGGAAAGGTCTTTTTGGGGAAAGGATATAACCTTTCAAAACCCTGTTGTTTCCAGAACCACCAAGGAAATGAAAATTGACGGGGAGGTTTTTGTTCCGTAGGGGGTGAGGGTGGGCAATGTTTTTAACCGGAAACTTTGAGAAAGGAAAACCCTCCGGGGCAGGGGGGATTTTCAAACATGTCCAGTACTGTTGATGCCCACAACCAGGCTTCCCAAACATGGTTTGGAAACATCCCCCTTTCACCAGGTGGGAGCGTAAAGGGGGTTTTGGGTTTCCTGCGAAAGGTTTCAAAATTCCATTATTTTTCAAATTTTAATTACCACAGCCCAAAATTATTTTATTTTTGGGGGGTTTTAAAAGGCCTATTTTGGGAGGGGAAAGCCTCACCCCCCAACACCATAAAATGTTGTTCTCCAAAACCCACCCAACCCAGGGAAAAACTCAGGGGAAATGGTTAAATGTTGGGGCCAAAGGTTTGGGGGCGGGTTTCCAAGGTTTTTAACAGAAAAGATGTTCCCCCGTGTGACAACATTAAGGTGGTTGGGACAAACCCCCCTCCCGAGGGGAAGGCTTTATGGTCTCCCTAAAATCCAGACAGTACTACAGCACACATACCTTTCCTTGGGTATAAAGGGCATTGTGAAACCCGCCATGGAAATGTTTTTCCTATGAGTGATGGTGCCGGCAGGTACGAAAGATTACTCCCAATTTTGTGCCTTTACATTGTTTTTCCAAAGGGTGATTTTTTGGAACAACACTCATCCAAAAATTACTCATCAAAAAGGATTCTCCAACCCTGCAGTTGTTGCCCCCAACTTTATCCGGGGATGAAAACATGGTTTTTGGGATTTCCTTTGGGTTGTGTTTACTTTTTCCCCAAAAATCAAACACCAATGAATAACCAACTTTGTTTTTGTTATAAACCCTACTGAGGGGATGTTGAAAATTGAAAATGTGTTAGTTGAAATTGTTAAAAATTGTAATGTCCATATTGCTGTTGTTGTGTGTGTGTATCAACCTGACTGAGTAGTGTATTTGTGTGCATGTGTGCATGTGTTCATGTGTGCATGTGTTCATGTGTGCAAGTGTGCATGTATGCATGTGTGCATGTGTGCATGTGTTCATGTGTTCATGTGTGCATGTGTGCATGTGTTCATGTGTGCATGTGTTCATGTGTGCATGTGCGCATGTGTTCATGTGTGCATGTGTGCATGTGTGCATGTGTTCATGTGTGCATGTGTTCATGTGTGCATGTGTGCATATGTTCATGTGTGCATGTGTGCATGTGTTCATGTGCTCATGTGTTCATGTGTGCATTTGTTCATGTGTGCATGTGTGCATGTGTGCATGTGCTCATGTGTTCATGTGTGCATGTGTTCATGTGTGCATGTGTTCATGTGCTCATGTGTGCATGTGTTCATGTGTGCATGTTTGCATGTGTTCATGTGTTCATGTGTGCATGTGTGCATGTGTGCATGTGTTCATGTACTCTGCATGTGTTCATGTGGGCATTTGTTCATGTGTGCATGTGTGCATGTGATCATGTGTGCATGTGTGCATGTGTTCATGTGTGCATGTGTTCATGTGCTCATGTGTTCATGTGTGCATGTGTTCATGTGTGCATTTGTTCATGTGTGCATGTGTGCATGTGTGCATGTGCTCATGTGTTCATGTGTGCATGTGTTCATGTGTGCATGTGTGCATGTGTACATGTGTTCATGTGTGCATGTGTGCATGTGTTCATGTGTTCATGTGTGCATGTGTTCATGTACTCATGTGTTCATGTGTGCATGTGTGCATGTGTGCATGTGTGCATGTGCATGCTCTCATGTTCATGTGTTTATGTGTTCATGTGTGTATGTGCATGTGTGCATGTGTTCATGTGTGCATGTGTGCATGTGTGCATGTGCTCATGTGTTCATCTGTGCATGTGTTCATGTGTGCATGTGTGCATGTGTGCATGTGTACATGTGTTCATGTGTGCATGTGTGCATGTGTTCATGTGTTCATGTGTGCATGTGTTCATGTACTCATGTGTTCATGTGTGCATGTGTTCATGTGTGCATTTGTTCATGTGTGCATGTGTGCATGTGTGCATGTGCTCATGTGTTCATGTGTTCATGTGTGCATGTGTTCATGTGTGTATGTGTGCATGTGTTCATGTGTTCATGTGTGCATGTGTTCATGTGTGCATGTGTGCATGTGTGCATGTGTGCTAACATCCTGTACAGATGCTAAAGTGTGTTTCCTGTCTCCCACTCACAGGTGCTGAGGTATTGTTGGATGAGTGCATTAGGGAACCTGAAGTCACTGCCACAAATAGTGGACATGATGATACATGTGTTGTGGCACAGGCAGGTTTGACAGGATCTGTCGTTGGTCCGCCAGTCGGCAGTACACAGCTTTCCACCCCATCTATGTGCACAAAAATACTGCCAATACATTCCTCAACACCAATGGCCTTAGCTGAGGAACAGCATACAGTAGGCATTGACCAGGATAGTGTGGTATCTATGGCACATGCAACCCCACACAGCAGCCATGCCCAGACACCTGGAATGGTACCACATAGGCATATGTCCAGGGGTTCTCATGGGAGCACTGCTGGTCGTAATGCCCCTGGCAGATGTGCCCCCACAGGTCTCACAACCTCAGGTACATTCCGGGCTGTAATGCAGGCACAGGCACGTATGGAACGGTACACCAGGCAGGGACTAAGGGCACAGAGGGCTCATAACACCACTATCAATGACAGTATCCGTGACCTTGCTGGTGCCATCTGCAATTACACCGAGGTCATTGAAAGACATTGGGGGGAGACACTAGATGTCCTCCGCAATGTAATGTCCATGCACCAGGACAGTGCAGGATGTCTGAGACATTGACATGGACATATGCCAGCAACATCATCAGCTGGCAGTCGTCGCAGATGACACACAAGTCTCAGCTGCCCCCGTAGTGGCAGTACCAGCCCCAGCAATGTTGGGGCTGGGCTGCCGATAGACCATCC
The DNA here is from genome assembly GCF_019279795.1 of Protopterus annectens. Lineage (NCBI taxonomy): Eukaryota > Metazoa > Chordata > Ceratodontiformes > Protopteridae > Protopterus > Protopterus annectens. The sequence goes on along the minus strand of NC_056729.1, from coordinate 174,486,300 downwards.
TAGATGACCACATGCACGTGGCTCTGGCCAGTCCCAGCAGGGACATGGGTCCAGCTGACATCCCTCTGACGATAATACCCAGTCTGGCTTAGTACCCGATACTGTCCGTGTCACCCCTGCCAGGCACAGGTATTGTGTCCATGGTCAGAGACAGTGATCTGTACAGCCTGGCAGGTACAGTCTGTGGCTGTCCCACAATATTTGGCAGCCACAAGGGGGAACTGTGTGCATGCAGACACACACACATAAACCCAACACCTAGGGCTAACACATACACACACACATTACATCAACACTGACCCATACTGTACTGTTGTCCTCACACACACACACACACACACACACACACACACACACACACACACACACACACACACACACACACACACACACACACACACACACACACACATGTCGATTGGAATGGTCATTGTCGGGCTCTGGCAAACCAATAACACACCCTGTGCATATGATGAAACTGTGCCACCTCCTGTCATCTGTGACATTGATGCAGGAACAGGCTAACATGATGCTGATGCACAGGGTGACCTCATAGCAGTGTAGCAATGTTAGCATGTTGTCAACAGTAAAGTGTAATGATATCCTTGTAAGTATATCTGAGCAGGCATGATGCATCAAAGCTATGATTATCAATGTAGTATTGTTTACATCAGTGTTAATTCCAAACATGGATTGTCCACCCATGTGCCACTTGGCTGATGTGTGTAATACTGGCAGCATGTGTTGGTGAGTGGACGGTACGTGTGTGATGTGTGCAGTACAGATTTGCAGGTGTACATTTGTGAACATGGTGGAGGTGCACTGTCTGCATATATGTGCATGGTGGACACATGGGAAGGGTGACATGCCCTGTATTACACAGTGTTAACACTTCATATTTCCTATTGGTGGCCAGTATGCACTTTACTACACATATGTTACAACTTGGGTACACATGTGTGTGTGACATAGTTTGACACTATGCTGTGGGTGATACTGTTAATATCAGTCATTGGTTTGCATTCTGGTAGTGTACATAACCTCCACAGGCTGATTTTAACCAATAGTTAGATGATGTCTGGACAACTGAGACACAGCTGTAGGATACACAGTAGCATTTGAATCCTTCCGGTACTATACTATACCAGTTACCAGTGGTATTGACTGCCACACATTCCCATGACCACTCCTGTTTGGCATGTGGCCATCCTAGGTACAAGCAGACACACTAGGGATATGTCCGTCCACATCTGGTAATGCATACAGTGGCCTACAATGCATTATCCGGATTAGACACTTATCCTCCACAAGGGTTTCATACAGACAGATACCTGTTGACCAACCCATGCTGTGAAGCTATAAGCCAACTATAGCAAAGTCATCCACATTTACTATAGTAGCCCACTACATGTAGCAGGGGTACCGATTTGTACATACAGCCACATGTGATGTCATCTGTCCTTTGATATTCACATTCCCAAAGGTATTCTGATGTCCCTCAGTGTATCACATAAGCAATAAGGGGTCTGGATGCATATCCATGGAGTTGTTGTACACCTATAATGAATGCCCATTATTGACAGACTGTGTTGTGCTTGAACATGTCTGCAATATGCCCCAGGCATGAACCCTCACTCACACTATTCTATAGAAACTGTCATGTATGTGTGTGACACAGATGACCTAGGGCACAGATCACTACAGTGGCTGGCCTTGTCACATACATACATATGTGACTTACGGTCTGAGAAGCAGCAGCAGCAACTGTCAATGGTAACAGATGTATTCATGTAGAAAGCAGGCTTCACACCTATGAAGTGATTGAGGTCACATGTACATATATGTCTTTGCCACACAGTTACCAATTGAGGTCACATGTACATTTGTGTATTTGCCACACAGATACCTGGTGTGTGCAATGCACATACTGTTGTTTTACTGATATGTCATACAGTAGTAAAAGCAAAAGCCACAACTCCTTGATCAACAGTGTCTCACACACACACTCCCAATTGAAGGATTCAAACCCCTACCTAACTATGCTATGATACTAGGGAGATACGCATTAACACGACGCGTTATATGCTTTACTGGGACTTTTCATTTCTACTGCTGTATTTGTGGGATACTGACGTCATCAGACTTGCCAAAGAGGAATTTACCTCTTTTAATGTGTTTTCACAGTCTCCAAAAAGGCCACTCCTCTCAAAGGAAATGACACACACACACACCCCCACCATACACACACACACACACACTCAGCAATTGCAGGATTGTAACCCCTACCTAATTATGTGATGATACTGGAGAGATACACATTAACACAACGCACTATATGCTTTACTGGGAGTTTTTATTTCCACTGCTGTATTTGTGGGATACTGACATCATCATACTTGCCAAAGAATAATTTACCTCTTTTAATGTGTTTTCACAGTCTCCAAAAAGGCCACTCCTCCCAAAAGAAATCACACACACACACAGACACACACACACACACACACACACACACACCTCACATACACTCAGCAATTGCAGGATTCAAACCCCTACCTAACTAGGTTATGACACTTTATTATGCGGGAGTGATACTCATTAACACAACACGCTATATGCTTTACTGGGCAATTTCATTTCCACTGCTGTATTTGTGGGATACTGACATCATCAGACTGGACATGGTAATGTGTGTGCACTTTGTTTTATGCAATCCCAGGAATGAACCATGTGGGTCAGCAGGTGTTAACAGCTTGAACAGGACTCCACAATTCTTAGCTTGTGTGATCTCTCTGTGGACAGATTGCCATTCCTTCATATGACAATACATATTTATGCACAGATTGTTGATTTTGTGGATACGGCATGTGTCTGGGATGTTGATAAAAGGCTATTCAACATCTATGTGGGACGTGTGTAGCTCCTTTCAGTTTGGAAACCATGATCTGCCCGTGAACATACCACAGTTGGTAGGGTTGTGTGTTTGTCGGCTTCCAATAGCTCTGTTTATGACTTCAATCATGATGGACTCCATGGCCTTGCAGTTCAGACTTCATAGGCTTATAGGACTATAGTTCCCATGGTGTTTTGTGCACCAACACTTGTGGGATGTGCCATATGTTGCTGTAACACAGTCAACAGTTTCAGATCCTGTAGAGAGGGTGAGGCTCAACAGACTGTTCAGGTGCAGGGTCTGTTTGTTCTGCAGTTCACTTATGACACATATAGGGAAACAATGTAATCCAATTGATGCCATGTTTTCGGCTTTGGGAGGAGCTGTTTACCCATTCTACATGTGATAGCTCCTGGTATGATGATAGGGCCTTTTGTCAGTGGGAGGTGGGTATGTATATATGGGCCTGTCTGACAGGATGTCGGCATTGTCATTCAGGTACAGTTGGCCCTGACTCAGGACATATATGAGTGTACATTGCTATTTATGACATAGCTGGAGGAGGTGTCATGGTTCTGTCTGGACTCCTTCGCAGATAATCTTTCCAAAACACCAACAAACCTGACCACTAAACCCCTGTTATACTCTTTTACACACTTAACACCATACTGATCCTTTGTGATCAGTCAACAGAGTATATCATCATAATATCCTGGCATGTCCAAAGGTCGATTTCATGTGTACTCTCCAGTTCAGCTGGTGAATATAGGAATTTTGACGCAGTGTTACAACTGCCTTATGTACACAGACAACCCATTCTCCTCCCAACAAACTCAGATATATGTGAGAGATGCAACTATATGGACAAACAGGAGGCTGAGCTCTCTCGACCTGTGACTGGCACAGTCTATCAGGTGGTGAGGGTAAACACACACACCACATATCCAGTCTCACATAGACCTATAGCGACAGCAAACAAAATACATTAACACACAAAAACATACTCAGAGGCTCTAAATAAACTCTGCCTAAGCAGCAGAGACCTCCAAGGCAGACACCCAAACAACTGCTACCCCACAAGAATACCCACATATCACATAGTTCACAAAGTCAGTGTGCCACACAGTCACTGCCCTTAGCACTAAACAACACACCTAGTACACTTGTAATAGGTGACTCTTATTGTCAGACACACTGACGTCCCACTCACCAGGCTGAACAAGGAGAAGGTCACTTTGAGCTGTCTGTCAGGTGCCAGGATCCCCCACATAAAACATGCACTCAGGTCACTCCAAAGCAAGTACAAATATGGCTCCATCATTGTCCATGCTGGTGTGAATAACCTCAGATGTTCCTCCGTGGTCTAAATGACAAGAGACATACAGGAGCTCTCTGATCATGTAGCCCAGGCCAGTATGACCCTGACCTTGTGTAGCATCTTACCCTCACCAAGAATGATGTTACAGTATACAGACAAACTGATCACTTTTAACAGTTGGCTAACATATTGGTGTCATTCAAAGGGTATCCAGTGTCTGTCAGCCTGGGATTACATGCTCGACATGCCACGTAGCTTCGCTATGGATGGCTTGCACCTGTCACCCCTGGACTTTCGAATACTGGCTAAGGCTCTTGCCACCCCCATAGTGGCTTTTTTAAGCGAGGCTCAAAAGACAAACCCACCTCCATAGATGTTATAAGGTAAAAGAAATTAAGGGTAATGCTGCTCAACACCAGATGTCTAACCCTCAAAATGCATGCACTCAGGACTCTCCTCAGTATGGAGAATGTTGATATCTGTGCAGTAATAGACACCTGGTTCAGGCTCCCGAAAGCACACCAGCACTACCAGGTTATACTTCATGCCATGCTTTTCGGCCACAAGACTCACACCGGCCAACAAAAATAGGGGGAGTATCCATATACATCACAGATACACACACCTCCAGGTTAGTAGCACTGCACAAAGCATCGGAGACCATACATGTGCAACTAACAGTGGACAAAACTGCCTTTCAGTTTGTAGCCTGTTACAGACCACCCGCCCGAACTCAGGAACACCACTCGGTATTCCTGGGAACACTGGAGAATATGAAGGTCTCTCCAAACACCATTATATTGGGTGACTTCAACTACCCAAATATTGACTGGGAATACTACCCAAGCCCCAACACCCTCGCACAACAGTTGCTAGAATTTATAAACTCAAATGCTATGGCACAACTGGTCACCACACCCACAAGAGCAGAAAACATATTGGACCTGATCATCACCAACATGGGGACTCTATGTTCCACACCAGAGGTATACCCCTCATTGTTTAGGTCAGACCATACATTTATCTCACTGGACATCCATATCCCATCCCCACCCCCATCCTAGGTAATCTTGGTGAAGAACTGCTCAAAAGCAAATGTCACACTTCTACAAACCAAGGTGGTATCCTTCAAAGACCCTGGGACAGTGGTAATTATGGCCCAGACCACTGAATCCTTTACAAACGCATTGTATGGACACCTACTGGAATGCATGGATCGTGCTATCCCAAATAACAACAGGACTCACTCCTCCAAAGGCAGGGGACCTGTCTGGTGGACCCCGGCCATTAATAAGCTATACAACGGAAGGAGGAGGCTACTACATGATAGAGCACAATCCCATGAAGGGAAGGCATCTCTGATCAGTACTAGCAAAAAGCTACGATCACTTATGAATTCATCTAAGGCCTGCTTTTAACGAAAACTTGCACCAGACAGTAAGGACAATCACAAGGACTTCTTTAGTTATGTCAAGAACCTGGGTGGAAACTCCCAGATATGCTGTGAGTTACTGCATAATGACAAAACATGCACTGAACCCACAGACATTGCCAACATCCTGTCAAACAGGTTCAGTGCAAATGTCTCCCCCCCTCATCCCTCCTAATGAGCAAATGCCCATCCCAACAGAGTGTAGCCTCCCTGACATCACAGATGAACAAGTGAGTGCTGGCCTCTCCAAAACACACAACACAGCATCAATGGGACTGGACGGTGTCCCGGCCTGCGTCTTACATGAGCTTCATGACGAACATAACCCTCACATTAAGTCACTGTTCAATATCACAGTTACTACAGGATATATTCCCAAGGAATGGTGTACAGCAACAGTGGTCCCACTCCACAGAGGTGGTGCCACAATGGACCCAGGACAATATCGCCCTATAGGCCTAACTAGCCTGGTCTGCAAAGCTATGGAGTGTATCATCATGGAACTCATACACATAGACATCGGGAACCTACAGACACTGGATCCTACACAATTTGGCTTTGTTGTGGGCAGATCTTGCCTCTTGAACCTATTCAACTTCTTTAAACAGTTACCAGGTCCATAGATGTAGAGAGGGTTGTCCACACAGCCTACCTGGACCTCGCTAAACACTTCAACACAATACCCCACTCGGGCATTATGCATAAGCTCACCAGCTTCAATATCGACACATATGTCACAAGATGGATTTCTAACTGGATCAGGGATAGCACCCACATGGTCAGTATTGCAGGTGCCATGTCTGACTATACACCAGTTACATGTGGCATCCCACAAGGCTCAGTCCTGGGACCTCTCTTGTTCAGTATATATTTCTCTGACGTACAGGCTAACACAGGAGGAGTATGGCTGACCATGTTCGCAGATGACTGCAAACTAGGTGCCATAGTCAACTCTCCAGCTGGCACAAGCATCCTCAAAAGAGTCTCACAGAGATGGATAACTGGTGCCAGAGCCATGGCCTACAGCTAAATGCCATTAGATGCATAGCCATCCCCTTTGGGAATAACAACGTGCCCACACATTACCACATAGGTGGTAATCCATTATGTATGGTAGGTGTTATTAGGGATTTGGGGACACGAGTAGTTAGTACTCTTGCCTTTGACAATCACATTGCCAAAGTGGTTAGACAGACCTTCTATATAGCCCACATTATCCCATAAGGTTTCACATCTAGATCAAGTGAGGTAATTGTGCCCCTATACTCATCAAGCCCATGCTTGGATACAATACCCCATTTGGGATGTACCTTACCCAACACCTGCAGCAGTTGTAATAGCCCCAAAAGTACCTCACCAAGTAGATCTGGGGACTCACACAGATGCCCTGCGTAGTTTGGCTAAGGTAACTCCAGCTCTACTCAGTCACTTACCACCTACTCAGATGCGATCTGTGCCTGTTGTTTAAAGCCATGTCCAAACCAGAATTAGTGGACATGCTCAGGATATCCAAATCCCTTAGTGCTACACGCTCCAGGGATGTAAACCTCAGCACAGATATTAATAGGACATGCTGGAGGGACAGATTCCTATCCCAGGGGCTCCACTCACTCTGGGATGAGATCCCAGTCCCGCATATGCAGAGCCCCCCACTGACTACCTACAGGAGACATCTTGACAAGTGGATGGGTGATCATATGTTTACCCCTGGGATATCTTCTGGGTCCCTGCTAGACTGAGGCACAATAAACTAAACGTAAATGGGCTATCTTGTGTGACCTACTATTCACAGGCACAGTCTACTAATCTAACAGGGTTGCAAAAGCCAAACACACTCTGGCTATGCTTATACATGCCCTAGGGCAGATAGCCTAGTATCAACCTCTGTACCTATGATAATGTTGAGGATGCACATTGTTTATTGATGATACTGATTGCAGGTTTTGTTTCTTCTTTGCTTTCCCACTTTCTATGAGCAACCTAAGTATCTGCAGAACATATTTGATTATGACAGGGTTCCACTATATTATATATGTGTCTGTTGTCATATAACTGTGTGCACAAGGCGGACTGGTGAATAGTGAGAGGTTCCTGGGTTAACACATGCAACTGCCGGATATGTGTGGCCCACTGCTGTACTCAGACATGGCCTAAGTGTGTGAGCATGCCCAGTTCATCCTTTTAGCATTTTGTTGCCTGACATTTGTCTCATTTATTCAAGTGTGTGAGCATGCCCAGTGTGAACTTTCAGTATGTTGCTGTCTGAGGTCCACTACATTTGTTGATGTGTGTGAACATGACCAATATCAACATTTATACTATATGCGTTGAAAATCAGGTTCTATTCTTACTGCAGGGCTCACCTTTGTGTCATAACTTGACAGGGATTATGCTGTGCCTGCAGGGTTTCCATGAGATACCTTGCATAGACTTATCAACGTTTCTTCATACAGGCTGACCACTGAAATACTGTCATGGTTTAGTGATTCAGTACTATGACTATAGTGCACAGTATCCTGGGTTCGAGGACTGTCACTGCTTCATATTTTCATACTGGGCAGACCAGACTGCTTAAGGAACAGAAAAGCAAATATGACCATGTTAACCTGCTTTTGCTCAGCTATGCCCAACTTTGACCAAACTTGAACAACATTGCTCAACGTTAACCAACATTGCTGAACGCTGTCCAATATTGCTCAACATTGCCCAAAGTTGTGCTACTTAGTGTGTGCAATTTTGTTTATATATACTAAATAGTGCTGAAAGCTGTTTAGCACTGCTTTATATTCTTAACACATGGCAATCATGCCTCAGGTGGTGCTGCAGGGCTGCCTATGTCGGATGCACATATTATACTCCCTATACATGTTTGTTGACAGGTAGTGTCAGGTTAGGCATCCCTTTTACTATATGTGTGAGTCAGAGAGAGGTATCATTTCCAGGGTTCCTACTGAGCCAGTGTATATGCTATGCGTTGCCTCTTTGCCAAGGTCAAAGCATACTGGGCACGTCTCCTTCTGCCTACTGGGGCAGGCTCAGGTTGTTCCTCCTCCTAGTCACGCTCTGCTTGTGATGGCCTTGGCAATGGTGGGGGGCTGATTGGCCCGGCCCTATGCTGCTCCTGCTGCAGCAGTTTTTGCAGGATCATATTATGTAGCATAGCACATACCATGACTGTTTGGGTACATGTAGTTGGTGAGTACTGCAAGGCTCCACCAGATGTGTCCAGGCAACGGAACCGTGACTTGAGCAGCCCAAACACACGCTCGATTACATTTCGTGTTTGTGCGTGTGCCTCATTATGGCGTTCCTGTTCGGGTGTGTGTGCATTTCTGATGGGTGTCATCAGCCATGGCTCGAGTGCATATCCAGCATCCCCCACTAGGTGACCATGAGGGATGTCCCCATTGGCAAATGTCTGGTACAGCTGTGTCAGATGCCAGATATGGGAATCATGGTAGCTTCCAGGGCAGCCAGCACGCACATTAATTATTATGCCCTAGGCATCACACATGACCTGGCAGCTGATGGAGGGGAAACCCTTGTGGTTATAGAATACCCTACCCCGCTCACCGGCTGGTGCTTTGATGCATATGTGTGTGCAGTCTATTGCACCCACTACCTCAGGGTATTCCGCTATTTGCTGGAAAAGATGCATATTGCTGGCCAATACCTCTCAGGAATTGGAGAAATATACATGGATCACTGACATGTGCTGACATGACATTCAGGAACTGGTGCAGTACCCTGGATGCTGATGCCTGTGAAATCCCCATCATATCACCAGTTGGTCTCTGGAAGTTACATGTTGCTAGTATTCTTAGGCCAACACATACCTTGGTTTCCACTGGAATGGGTTCCCCTCTGTTGGTTCTGTGTGAGAGGCGTGGCCTGCACAGCTCAACAGTTTGCTGCATGAGGTCTCTGTCCACTCCATAGTGCTCCACTATCTCCAGCTCATGTAGTCACTGGTAGGTTACCCTGGGCCTGTACATTCTTCTCCGTCTCCTCACTGTGGGTTGCTCAGCAGCATTTGCATTGTCACCACCCTCAGCATGTTGCATATGTCGCCTTATAACAGCAATGGCAGCCCCTAACATTTCTTTGTCTCAGTAAAGCTTTTTCAGTTTTCACTTCTATTAGCTTACTGCAGTGTTGCAGTGTCTCTGAGAAAAACATAGTGCAAAGTTGTTTGCTGAGTTTTAAGTGCTGGGCTGGACTGGGCTAGTGTACTGCCTGTGTAATTGCCTGATTCTGATTGTTTTCACCTGCTAGCTCTGCTAGTACTCCCTGGTTAACTTCCTACTATTTGTTGTGCTTCCTTTTCCCTTTCTGTTTCCTCAGGGAGGCAGTGCCACGCACACAAGCGCAAACACGCGCACACCAGCTCACATGCGCGCACACATGCTTACACGGACTAAAACTGGCTTATTCTTGCTAAAATGCACACACAGGCGCAAACACGCTTACATAACTTTAAACAACCTTAGACATGCTTACTCCGGCTTAAACGCGTCCACACAGGTGCACACACGTGCACACAGGCTTACTCGGATGTACGGGCGTGCACCCACATGCAAACACGTTGCAAGCATTTCTACAAGAAACTTTGGTGTTATCCACGGCATACACCTTCAATTTATTCCCTTTAGCTAGGGTACCTGTTGACACACCTCTTTCAGTGATGAGTAACTGACAGCAAACACATGCCACTCTGCTCCAATGAGCTTCACTTCTTTCATACATACCCACTTCGTGATGTCACCTATCTTCTACTCTGATACTCCCCTTATCCTAGTCCTACACTCCACCGTCTGTGCTCTTTTGCTATGTAAACTTGGGATTCACTATCCTTACCCTCATTTGCATAGGATTGCCTACTAATGCTTGGTTACATCTCTTAGACTGAGCTTCCCCCCATAGCAACCTCTACTCGGTAACCATGTTGTCTTCGGCCTGCCATTCCCTTGCATTGTATATTATGCATTACAATAAAATCCACATTTTTGGATTTTAATTATTGGTTTTCTGGTTTTTACAGCGCAGCATGTTTGCAAGGCGCTGTGCTACACTTAAACATTGACGATCGGGATAAAAAAAAAATAACTTTTATTTTTATTTTGCATCGGTGAACATTGCCAATGGCCGTATTTTTGGCCATTGGCATGCTTCTTCAACTGCATGCATCCTTTTTTTGGAGCTGTCACGGCTCCATTTTGCTATTTGCAGAACCGTACTCAGTTGTCAACGGAGTACATTTCTACAAATAACACTACTCTTACTCGGACAGGTTTTGGTTTCCTGGATCGCAAATTTACCTCATTTGCATAGCTTTCGCATGCAATTGAGGTAATTTGCATATCCTAGCCCTGTCCATGTAAGAGTCATTTTAGGAGCTCTGTTGCACGCCCCTACCGGCTGTTCCTGGATCGCTAGGCAGACATGTTGTCTGCATGGAGTCTTACTCTACTCTTAGACTCCGTGCAAGCCTTCATGAATCTGGCCCTATATTTCACATGAAGGAACACATTTTAAATTTTTGTAAATGCAGCTGAAGTAAGCCTGTTTGGCTTAAAGCCAGACTCAAGCAAATTTATTTACTTTTTACTTATTAAAGCATATTTACCAGATTTGTGAACTTGTCATCATGGACCAATTTTAGGCATAGCTTGGGAAAATCGAATCAGGCAAATCATTTACAGAAATTAATTAAAACAGAAAATAGTTTCACACATTCTATGAAAGCAAAAAGTAATTTTGACAAATCTTCACCTAGAAAAAAGAATATGTGAGCACTACAGTATTTGCATAGTAGCTTCAAATAAGGTTAACGTCAATAGGCATTACATTCACCTCCAGAACAGAAGAGTTGCACAGTGTCTACTTAGAATTTCCAAACAAGAATAAAAGTCAGTAGATCTTACATTCCTGAAACCAGCATGCCTTACAATCCCTTCCAAAACAAAAGGAGTGAAACAGTTTGTACAAAGTTCTTCTAAATTAGACTACAGCCAGTGGTTGTTAACAGTTCTGAGCAAATTAAAGGGGGAGGGAGTACCCTGAAGGAATGAGTGGTACACAAATAAGAATGGCTTCCTTATGTGGCTAGCCTGAATGAAATAACATTGGGCTTGTTTAAGGAGATGTATTTTGGATAGTTGTCTAAATCTGGAGTAGTAAAATATGCATTTTAGATGAATAGACAGAGATTCTCAGACTTTAAGTAGTACAAGTGAAAATCTATGGTTGATGCAGTACAGCATTTTCCTTCTAGGAGGTTGTAGAGTGGGGTCAGCATGGAAATGTATTCTTGGGTTATAAGAAGAGGTTTTTTGTGGGGAGCTTTGCTGCAAAGGTGAGTAAGTTATGATAAGTGAGCCAAAGATGAGATTTGCTCTTTGCTTTTCTTTACTGGTAACCATTTGTTTACCTGAGCATGATAGTGGTGTTCGCAAGGGGAAATGTGCGACAAAGAAATGTATTATACTTGTGACTGTCTGTAGTATGAGCATGATCTTGCAGGAGGCTGTGGCTATAATGTGGAGACCATATTCAAGCTAGGATGGAAGCACTCCATTGCCAATAGATGCTATAGCTGGCTATAAGAGATATAGAATGATTTTCTGAGCACAAAATAATAAGGAATTAATTTCATTTCTTATTTTTTATGTTGGTTTGGAAGTTAAGGGTCTGGTGAAGTCAGATATTGAGATATCTGAAAGCTGATAATGTTTCCTTTTTTATGGTGCTCAATTATCATGTGGCTGTGGAGGTTTGACAAGTTACTGTTGGGAACCAGAAAACATGCTTTTGTACTACTGTAGTTAAGCAGACATTTAACTTGTTTCAACTAATTGCTAAGTGATTGCAGGCCATTTTCAAGCTGTGCTTTGAAGACTGAGTGGGAAGGGCCAGATCTAAATGTGACCATGTCAGTTCCATATAAGAAAAGGGGAATACGGGGAAAGTCATATTGGCATTTGTTAATATAATTGATAACAGCAGGGGGATAGTATGCAGCCTTATGGAACACGTTTAAGGTGTGAAGCATGACTGGAGAAGGATGAACCTACTTCGAATCTGAAGAGTCTATTGGTTGAGCTCTACAAGTCATAAGCCTTTGTAGAAAAGAAATGAAAAGAAAAGAGTTCCTTTCAAGTTACTCATATCCATATTCACTAGTTCACTAGAGTAGCATTAATGAGGATGTAAACCTTTGTCATGGTAACTGAACTGTCTAAAAATCCGTTCTGCTTAAAAGAGAAGGGGTGGTGTTTTGGGATGTATTACATACATTGGAGATAAATGGATTTTCAAGGATTCTTCCAAAAGAAAGTATAATGGAAAAGGGATAGAAATTTGGAAGCAGTTTGATTAGGGCTGTTTTTCAGCTGTGAGGCATTATACTTGTGATTAAGCAGAGATGAAAGATATATAGCAGATGGACAGTAAGGTAGTCCTTGCAGAAGAAAAATAGGCAGAAATTATGGTTATCTACCCCTGGACGTGAAGGGCAGCTGGAGAAATTTGGTTCAAAATAAGTTTAATATCTTTAACTCTAATTTGTTTAAACTAGAGCAAAATAATGGTGGATAAATGTGGGTATCAAGAGGGAGTAGAACAGCTGGTGGAGAGTTAGGGCAGAGCTGCAAAATTATTTTAGGAAGTCAGAGGGTGAGAGCTGGACTTGTGAACATTGCATAATACCAGCAGACGAGTTGTTCTCTAGTGTCCTAATACTAAAGGTTAATGTCATTCCAAAAATGTTTAGGTTTAGCTAGTAGGGAAAGATGTTTTGATTTAAAGTAGTTCGATTTGCATCTCCTTATGCAGGTGATAAAATGTTCATGCTTGTATGTGGTGTGAGTTTTTTTTCCATTTTTGAGAAGATTTATCTCTTAATTGTAGGAATTGCTTTAGTAGTTTACTCATCCAGCGATTTTTGATTTGTTTGAGTAGCCTTTCAGTAAGGGGGATAATTTCTCTTATTGAATTAGTAGAGTATGAGATAGGGCAGGAGACTAGGGAGGACGTGTTCATGGTGGACAGATATAATTTAAGCTTGAAAATATTAGTAGTGGATTTTAGTTTGAGTATTAATAGTTTCAGGGGGAGTCTAAGTGATTGGCCACAGATTTTGAAGTTGAGATAACAGTGGTCACTTAGTGGGGGAGGGAAAATATTTATGGAGGAGATCATTGATGAGCATCTGCTAATTAAAAGATCAAGCGGGGAATATCTATGTGTGTTGGTGTGTGTGTGTGTGTACACACACACACACACACACATATATACACTGCTTTTTTACTCTGTAATTAATTGGTTAAGTCACACTCAGCTAGGAATTCAACAATGTCTTTAGATTGCTGTCCTAGGAAATGTAGGCTAAAGTCCACAAAATAATCACATTGCTATTTATGGAAATAATTGTAATATTAAGAATGAGAGTCTTGCAGATGTTGATAGGGGGGTTGTACACAACTAAAGTGAGTGATTATTCGGCTCTCATTATTGAAACTTTGTATGAGAAGAATTGTACAAGCAGCTAGTTAGGATCTGAGTTTGTGGAGGCATTAGTTTGAGCAATAATTTTAGGGCTGGGGTGTGTTTTGTACAGTCTACCACTATGTCGGCCATCATAGGCATACTCACACATGGGCAGTTATCAGTAAAACAGTGTTTTTTTTAGTCAGAATCTGAGGATTGCTACAATGTCTGTAGAGGGATCAGAGATGAAAATCTTTATTTAATTTCATTTTTAATGCTATGGGCATTTGGTAGGAAGGAATTGTTGTAGTTTTAGTTATGGTTGAAATAGGAGTTGCCCTGGGTTTGTTTAGATATTGCCATTATTAGCAGGAAAAAGATTCTTGTTGTGAGCTTGTAGAGCTATTTTGGGTAGTTTCCTGGCTGAGGTTTCAGTTTTCTAATTCCCTTTGAGTAGTCACTTGATAAACTGGAAACTAATACTGTTCAATTGAAAGCGCATGGACATCATTTCAAAAATGTGTGTTTATGTCTCTGTCTGTTACTGATGATGGGAAGTCATACAAGGACTATTAAATCAAATATTCACAGTTATCTAAAATTGTTTGTAAGTACTTGGATACTTCTGTCTCAAAGTTGCACAACAATATGTAAAGGGATGCTAATAGGTTCATAGGTAAATATTAGGCTAGCTGCTCTTGAAATCCATTTTAAGCGAAGCCAGTTTCCATTTTTGTGATCAAACTAACCTATTCTGTTTGGTTATAGATTGTCCTTACCCATCCCATGATCAATAATTATGTATTACTCCTAATGAGAATAAATGGGATTGTACCATAGATAATTTGAGGTGACCCATGTATGGTATAAAGCATTTTGGAGTGGTATCTGTCCATTAGAAGTACAGTCGGATGTCCTGAGGTAAATAAACTGCTTCCCATCCATAGATCTAAGTTGCACTTGAAAATGGACAGAAATTTACTTTGTTTTATGTGAATGGGAGTCTGTTCCATAGCAGCAGTATCATTTGCAAGATATACCTGTCCCTCCAAACCAGTCTGTTGATATTGTGGAAGAGTTTTAGATCACTAGACCAAGTATTTCTGATGCCTTTTGACTTACTGATGTGCAATAAATCCATCAGTAATGGGCTGGATATGCCTTGTATGCCAGACACCGGTCACCTCTTAGCAGTCTGTAGAATACCGAGTATAGTGACAGGGCTTTAACTCAGTCAATGCAGGACATGTTATTTAGGCCTCGTGCCCTTTTCGTAAGGTATCTCTCTGGGCATTCCAGTTGTTGCATGTGCTTAGACAGACATATGCCAAAGGGGACATTATATTCACTGACTGGCTAAGGAGGGCCAAGTAAAGTGGGATAATGACATCCCTAGACACAATCCCTTTCTTTATAAGCTGTGCAGTATAGAAGGACTTTCTTACAACAATAGACACATGTTGGTCAAAAGTTAGGTCACTGTCTATATAGGTTCCCAGATCCTAAACAACTGAGTCAACTCTTAGGGGAATATTGTCAGTGTGGTAATTCTCTGGGGATCCAGGACAGAAATGTTATTTTGAAACTTCTCTTAAAATTTCCCACAAAACAAGTATTTTCTACCAAATCAAATAACGTTTGCTGTTCAACAATGACTGTGCCTCCTTCGATCTCTTTTCCATTGGTGACTTCCGTCATTGGTATAAACCTATTATCACCCACAAATTATCTACAGCTTGGACCCCTATTATGAAACCAGATTGTTCCATGACTACAGTTGTTTGTAAAATTTCATCCAACTTCCAGGCCCTTCTAGTATGATTTCCTCCAAGGACTTAACTAAGCAAAGTAGAAGCTTCACCAGTGTCCATCAAACCTGAAAAACAAATGGTGTCTAGACTCTTAAATAGCCAGCTGCTCTTACCCAGCAATGACAGACACATAGGAAACATTTTGACACCTTGGCCTTCATGCAGTTTAAGATGATGTTCACAATATAGCTAGGCTAGAGTTGGCCAGAGCTTCATTGAGCATATCAAAGATCATGAGTAGCCCAGGTGAATTTGAAGCAGTTTCATGTTTTGATTTATTTCCAGCAACTCTCCTCTAAGCTCTAACTAAGGAAATGCCCTTCTTCAAGTATAAAGAGTCCAGAAAATAAATGTCAAGGAAAGAGGTCCAGAGTAAGCTGTTTCCCATATTTGTATCAAATATATTTGAAGTGTTGTCTGTAGAAGATACCATTGAGATGGACACATCAATGGATGATGTCAACAGCCTGGGTTTATCAGACATCCACAACAAATGTTCAATCATATCATAACTTAGTTATAGGGGGGACAAACTCTCAAAAGCACTCTCTAAGAATGCTCGCACATATAGCTTAGGAGTAAGTGTGTGTGTGTGTGTGTGTGTGTGTGTGTGTGTGTGTGTGTGTGTGTGTGTGTGTGTGTGTTGTTAAGTTTTTGGGGATTCCATATTACCTGCTCTCTATCAGACTGCTCTAGGCTTTAGGTTAGCCTGGGATAAACAACTACAACACAGCTTTATATGCATTTAGCAGACCACTATTTGTACAAATTATATCTACCAGTATTGTTATTTTTTGTTTGTATTATTTTATTTTATTTATTTATGTATTATTTTTTCTGTGAAGTGATTGTAAAAGGAGTTTGGCTGTCTTTCTTTTACAAACACTTTAATAACAGGTATGGGTGTTTTTAGCTTTTTGTCTATATTGCATGGTTGGGATTTTAAGATGTTGCTATTAATGTGTCTCAATATTTTTATGTTAGAATTTTGTCTGTCTGCATTTTGTTACTTTGAGATTATTAACTATCTATCTATCTATCTATCTATCTATCTATCTATCTATCTATGTATCTCTTTATCTTTTTATCTATTTGTCTATCTATCGACCTATACTCCGACAACAAAGCCTAGTACCAATGGAATGTAGGTTTCCAGCCTTAAAGGTAGTAAACACTTTTCTTAAGGAAGAACAAATGAAGAAAAAGTATGTACTCCCACACACCCACATGCACATACACATACAGGTATACATATATATGCTGTACATGTATACAGAACTATCTATATAAACACACACATATATAGTCACCAATTCCAAGACTTATTAAAAAGAGAATATATAGAAATGAAATAATTGTTTGAATTAGAGAGGATCCAGCTAAAGGATGAAAATAAATCATCTTATATGCTGATTACAATAAAAAGTGAAAACAAACACAAAAACTGAATAAAAAATGGAAGTAGCGAACTAATCTCCCAGACACACTCCAACAGCATTCCCAGAATGATCGATGGAAGCAATGGAACAATAAAATCCTTTTATTAAATGATAAAAACACTGATAAAATAACTGATAAGTGCCACTTTCCAGTTACCAGATAACTTCATCAGACACCATGTTCTTTACATCACTTCCTTATATACTTGAGCTATTCCTGGAATACATAAATAACACCACTTAATTCTTTAAATTCACTTTGAATGTGAACTTCAACTTTATTAATTATTTGGATGTTCATTTATTTAAGGATGAAGTGAAAGGGAGATATGTCACCACAATTCACAGGAAAGAGGCTTATTCTGTTTCCTTCGCTACAGTAGTTCACATCCCCAGCATCAAAAAAAGTCTGTAGTGAAGGAAAAGTAAGTTAGGGCAACTCAAATGGTCACCAGGCACAAAGATTTTATTCAGGAGTGTGACACTTTACGCTCAATGTTCCTTAAAAGAGCATACCCTGTAGAATTAATCGATGACTTGATTCAGGAAGTCACAAGGAAAGAAAGAATAGACATTTTCAGCCCATTCTGGGAAATGAATGTCACTCTACAGATGCTTATTCTATGGTAGAGCCTGGTATACCTACAGACATGCAAAAGTATGGTATTGAACAAGTCTTCAGTTTTTCAAGATCTTTAACCATTACATTTAGTGAAGACTTTAGAAAGTTAAGTTCCATATTTGAAAAGAGCTGGCCTATATTAACAGATGACTCTGTTATTAGAAAACAAATAGGTGAAAGACCCGTCATTACCTACAGAGAGCAAATTAATTTTAAAGACATATTTAAGGAGAAACAAATTATGAATAGTCATAGTATGCATGGTATGTTTAAGTGCGGGGCATGTGCATGGTGCCATAAAATACAAGTAACAAACGATTTTATGGTACGAAATTCTACATATCATATAAAGGGAAAATATAACTGCAATTCAAAAGCAGTGATTTATTTAGCATTGTGTGACTCATGTCCAACCTTTTACATAGGTAAAATGGAGAGGAAATTTAGTCAACGGATTTATGAACATGACTATGCTATAAGAAAACATAACTTAAACAATGCTTTAGCTAAACATGTTTGTGACAATTTAGAGCATCAGTTTAGATTTTTTGTCATTGATCAAGTTGAAATTAATGACAAAAAACAATGGGGGCTTGTGAAGGTTGCCAGCCTAGCCAGATAGAATTATGCAGATAATTCTGTCATTTGTAAATATGAATGTAAACTACAGGCTTGTTGTCTTAAATGTAAAGAAATACTGTTACATGTGGAACTGGAAATAAATGTGACAACAGTGCACTCTACTGACCAAAGTAAAGCAAGTGGTGACCCTTTGATGTAGACAGTGGTGCCTAGGGGTCTAGATGAAGAAATTATTTCTATTGTTTTAACCAAGAGTTAAATTGCTAGATTTAAACATGCAAATGTATTTTTATTGCTCTGCTTCTGACCAGCTGCAATATAACAAAAGGGAGATGTTAAAAATGTAAATGTAGTTAATGTGTAGCCTGGGAACTCCAGGAAGGGTGAAGGATGATGTAATGTTTATCAGAACTTCAGTTTCACTTTAAACAGAGAGAACCAGAAATTATTAAGCATTTTTGTCTTGATCATCCAACTCACAGAACTCTGGCTGTTTTCTTTAAGTAAGTTATCTTAGACTTGTGTTTTCTTTTAGAGATAGCTAGAAACTAGAAAGATTAGACTAAGTGTTTTTCTGTGATGTCAGAACTGTACTACTGAATTATTTTAAGTATTTCTGTGTGATTTCTAAACTCTTTGGACTAGCACTGTGTAGTAGAAAGTATTGTCTTGTGGTTTTAATTATTTATTATTAAATATTTTAAAACCTTTTATCTGTGGCAGGTTTGTGTAGAGATAATTTAAGCTCTTAAGAGTACTTGCATGCCTTTTGTAAAACTGTACAAGGCCACTCTAATAGCTTTAGCCCTGAGCTATACTACCAATTGGATAATAATATTGCACAGTAATAACTGGACACCCTTTTAAGGTCCTTTGAGTAGCTGATAAATATTAGCTGGGTGGTGGTAGGCGGTACTACCGTATAGTCTGGGTAAAAGGGGCACAGCTGGAGAACCTGTGCCAGCCTTCCTCAGAAGTGTCTGTGTGGTTGTATAAACTCTTATCTCAAAGTGTGTGTGTGTCAGCTACTTGGGCAGGGGCACAAAGCACTGGTTGGACAGGAAGGGTGCTGGATATTTTAGCTTGCCCAGCTGGCTGAGATCTGGACCCTATAGCTGTGCCAGTGGGGAGTCTTATTGGGGAATTGGGGAGCAAGGGAGTGACCAGCCCCGAACTGACTGTGATCTCCATGTGCTCTTAAGGGAAATTGCGCTTCACTGTGTGTATTTGTTATCCTTTCCTCATATATGAGATGCCCTCTCTGGTGTTGGTGGTGAGGATTTAGGCTCCTTGATTGCTGGACCAGGGCACGGGTGTCACATTTGTGTTTGGCAGTGGTGGGATATCCACTTTACATATTAATTAGTTGGCAAATGCTAATTGGCTTATAGTTGTGTGGGTAGAGTGAATCCTGTAGCTTGTGTACAGTGAGCTTTGAAGGTGTTTTTGTACTCTAAAACAGTCATGCAGTGAATACTCAGAGTTCAGATCACAATTGTTTTATTTCTTTTGTTAGCTTAGTTAGTCAGGGTGAGGAGGCAGCATGACTGCAGAGGAGTATGGAAAGCTGACAAGGAGCCAGCTGGCGGCAATGTGCCAGGCTAGGGGACTGGTACATGGAAACCTGACTAAGGCAGACCTGATTGCAGCATAGGTTATAGCTGCATCAGAAAACAGCAACCAGGAGGACAGTCAGGCTGGCAGTGGAGATATAATACCCTCAGAGAATGGAAAGCTCAACCTTTCTGCAGTGGACTTAAAAATCCAGCTGGAGCTAAAGAGACTTGAGTTGGAGGCCAAGCATGTGGAATTAGTAGCAAATGAGAGACTGCAACATTTACAGGCTGAGGAGAATGAGAAACTGTTATGTCTGGAAGCTGAGGAAAAAGAAAAGCAGAGGCAGCATGAGAAGGAGATGCCGATTCTTTGCCAGAGTCATGGAGGTAATGGGGAAGGGAGTAACTGGACCCCAGAAGAACAAAACGTCAGTAAATTTCTTCCGCTGTTTAAAGAGGGGGATAATTTTGATAGTTTCATTCATATGTTTGAGAGGGTATGTAAACAGTATGAAGTTGACCAAGGGCTCTGGGTACGATTCCTGATCCCCTTACTTCATGATAAAGCTGTAAATGTTCTGTCCAAAATGTCTGACATTGCATGTTTTGATTATAGTGCTGTAAAAATATAGTCTTTTAGAACTGTTTAAGCTAACACCTGAAACATATAGGAAAAGGTTTCATGAGCATAGACACATGGCAGATGAAAGTGTGTGCGAATATGTTGCTGAACTTATCACTTATTTCCATAGGTGGGTGAGTGGATGTCAGGTCACCACTTTTAAAGGGTTGGCTGACCTTTTGGTGAGGGAACAAGCCCTTAGCACTTTGCCTGAGAACATGAGGATCTGGTTAGCTGACAGACAATGTGCTACTTCAGATGAGTTGGGGAAGAAGGGAGACCTATATCTGGCAAGCAGGGAAGCCCTACACAGGAAGAGGACCCCCAGTACTACTCATGGGTCTAAAGGAACCCATGGTGGGCAGTACAGACTGCCACAACAGAATCTGCCAGTATCAGGGGAAGCCACTAGTCCAGGTACACATCCAGGAGCTAGGGTTAAATGTTTTGAATGCAACCAGTGGGGCCATGTGGCACACATGTGTCCACACAGGCAAGGTGGGGAGCAAACGGTAAAGGAGAGGGAGCCAGTAAGTGGGAAAGACAAGATGCCAATCATAGGTTGTCTTGAGACAACAGGGGTACTAAACTACCATCCTGCAGATGTCCTGAAAGGGAAGGATTTAGATGAGGCAGTACCATGTGCTTATGCAGTTACACACAGTCAGGCTAGGAGACAAGCATTTGGGTCTGGTAGCCTAGGGGAGACTCAGACAGACTGCATACTTGTAGCCAGGACTGGTGAGGTGGTTACTTCAGAGAGGGAGGTACCCTGTAGCCATGAGACTGAAGTTGAGCCACAGCTGCTCAGGGGTACTGATGGCCCCTTGGACAGAGTGACTGCAAAGGTAGAGGTGAGTAGTAGTACCCAGGCTGACAGTGAGGCACCACTATCAGAGGATGCCAGACTTCCTTTGGAAGGGGAGCTGGGAAGGGCTACAAGGAGAGAGGTGAGACAGGCTTATCTCTCAGACTCTACATTGCAAGGCCTGAGGCAGGTAGCTAGGGTGGGACCCGGTTCTCAAGGAAAGAGGGAATCTGTATGCTGGGACAAAGGGTTACTATACAGAGAGTGGACCTCTGAGGGAGGGCTAGAAGGTGAGAGAGCACAGCAGTTGGTAGTGCCTAGAGCCTACCATCTGGTGCTTCTAGCCATAGCCCATGATATTCCCTTTGCAGGTCATATGGGCATAAATACAGAGACATATTATGCAGAAGTTATATTGGCCTGAAATTTCCAGAGATGTAACAGGGTACTGCAGGACCTGTGAGCAGTGCTAAAAGGTAGACCAGGCAGGAGACAAGGTGAGAGCTCCATTGATGCCTTTGCCTGTGATTGAGGAGCCATTTCAGAGGGTAGCTATGGATATTGTGGGTCCTCTGAGTACCCCAAGTTCCACAGGGAAAAAGTATATTCTAGTGGTAGTGGATTATGCTACACAATACCCTGATGCAGTGGCATTGTCCTCCATTGAGGCAGAGAAGGTGAAAAATGCTTTGCTAGAGATTTTCAGCAGGGTAGGTTTCCCAAAACAAATACTGACTGACAGAGGTGCCAATTTCATGTCAGACCTGCCGGCTTGTCTGTGGAAGTCCTGTGGGGTGAAGCACATGAAGACCACCCCCTACCATCCCCAGACTAATGGTCTTGTTGAAAGGTTAAACTCTATAATCAAGTCTATGCTATGAGCATTTGCAGATCAGTTTAAGAGGGAGTGGGACAAATATTTGCCCCATCTGTTGTTTCCTTACAGAGAAGTTCCCCAGGAATCCATAGGTTTTTCACCCTTTGAGTTGCTGTATTGGCATAGGGTGAGGGGACCTCTAGATTTAATTTGAGATGAGTGGGAAGGTGAGTGAGAGTCTCACAAAGAGTCTGTTGTGGCATACATCCTAAACCTCAGGACAAGGCTCAGA
Source organism: Protopterus annectens (assembly GCF_019279795.1). NCBI lineage: Eukaryota > Metazoa > Chordata > Ceratodontiformes > Protopteridae > Protopterus > Protopterus annectens. Next base: position 174,463,624 of record NC_056729.1, on the reverse strand, counting down.
GAACTCATGGGCTTGGCCCAGGTGAATCTGGCAGAAGCCCAACAACAGAAAAAGGTGTGGTATGACAGGAGTGCTCGAGCTAGATAGCATGCTGTGGGGCAGCAGGTAATGGTTCTCATTCCTGTCAGACACAACAAACTGCAAGCAGCTTGGGAGGGACCCTACAATGTGGTAAGAAAGGTAAGTGATATTAACTACATGGTGGAACTGCTAGGCAGATGGCAGGGGCACAAATTGTACCATGTTAACATGATAAAATCTTACCATGATAGGGAAGCCCATGTGCTGAGTATTTTCAGTGGATTCCAGGAGGAGCCTGAGGGAGATCTGGGGAGTGATCTCTTCAGTGAGGCTCGAGCTGACACCTTGGTGGAAGGGGTAGCAATGTCCCAGCAGCTATCTTCTACCCAAGTTTGAGAAATCTGAGCAGTGTTGCAGGAAATTGGGGACATGTTCAATGGGAAACCAGGATGCACCCACTTGGTGCAGCACCAGGTGGATACAGGACCCCAAAGACCTATTAGGCAGGCCCCTTATAGAGTGCCTGAGAGAGTCAGACAGACCCTGCTGGAGGAGGTATAGGAGATGTTGGAACTCGGGGTGATTCAAGAGTCCAACAGTCCCTGGGCCTCCCCAGTGGTGCTGGGGCCAAAGAATGATGGCAGCACCAGGTTCTGTGTGGACTACAGGAAATTAAATTAAATAGTCACACAGAGTTGGATTCTTACCCCATGCCTAGGACAGGTGAGGCCCTAGAGCAGCTGTGTGGGGCTAAGTATCTTACAACCATTGATCTTACCAAGGGTTACTGGCAGGTGCCCTTGACTCCCAGTGCTAGAGAGAAGTCAGCCTTTTTGACTCCTTTTGGCTTATATGAGTTCACAAAGATGCCCTTTGGCATGAAGAATGTCCCAGCGACTTTCCAGAGGCTGGTAGATAATATCCTAGTAGGAGCAGGAGGGTTTGCCCTTGCTTACCTAGATGATATTACCATCTACAGCCATTCCTGGCCAGAGCACTTTCAGCATGTCAGGGAGGTACTGGGCAGACTACAGACGGCAGGGTTGACCATTAAGCAGAGCAAATGTCAGGTGGGTATGGCAGAGGTCTCCTACCTAGGACATAGAGTGGGGAGTGGTAAGATAAGGCCAGAACCTGCCAAAGTGAAAGACATTCAGGCATGACCTGCACCTGTTACTAAAAAGCATGTGAGGGCATTTTTAGGGACAGCAGGGTACTACAGAAAGTTCTTCCCCAGTTATAATACCATAGCTGCTCCCCTCACAGACCTGACAAGGAAGAACAGGCCAGATAAGGTAGTGTGGGCCACAGCATGTGAGCAGCGTTCCAAAAGCTTAAAGAAGCTTTGGGAGGACCCCTTGTGTAAGCCAGTCCAGATTACAGAAAATAATTTGTTGTGCAGGTGGATGCTTTAAACCATGGGGTGGGGGCTGTACTTAGCCAGATTTCTTCAGAGGGGAAGAGCACCCAGTGGTTTATCTCAGTTGTAGGCTCCACCCCAGGAAAGAATGCTATGCAGCTGTAGAAAATGAATGTCTATCCAAAGTGTGGGCACTGCAGAAACTTCAGCCTTATCTGTATGGAAGAAAATTCACTGTTATGACAGATCACATCCCCCTAATATGGTTAAAAAGAACCAGCCATCAAAATGCAAAGTTTCTAAGATGGAGCCTAGAGTTGCAAGCATATGATATGTCAGTGCAGTACTGCAGTGGGAGTAGCAATGCCAATGCAGATGGGCTCTTAAGACAGGGAAGGGGGTAGGTATACTCAGTCCTGACCCTCTCAAGTGGCGTTTCTCAAGGGTCACTTGAAAAATTAGCTTGAGTTTTCCAGTAGGGAGAAATAAGAAGGCTGTCAGCCTAGCCAGATAGAATTGCACAGATAAGTCTGTCATTTGTAAATATGAATGTAAACTACAGGCTTGTTGTCTTAAATGTAAAGAAATATTGTTACATGTGGAACTGGAAATACATGTGTGCACTCTACTGACCAAAGTAAAGCTTGTGGTGACTCTTTGATATAGGCAGTGGTGCCGAGGGGTCTAGATGAAGAAATAATTTTTATTGTTTTAACCAAGAGTTAAATTGCTAGATTTAAACATGCAAATGTAATTTTATTGCTCTGCTCCTGACCAGCTGCAAGAGAACAAAAGGGAGATGTTAAAAATGTAAATGTAGTTAATGTGTAGCCTGGGAACTCCAGGATGGGTGAATAATACTGTAATGTTTATCAGAACTTCAGTTTCAATTTAAACATAGATAACTAGAGATTATTAAGCATTTTTGTCTTGATCATCCAACTCACAGCACTCTGCGTGTTTTCTTTATGTAAGTTATCTTAGACTTGTGTTTTCCTTTAGAGATAGCTAGAAACTAGAAAGATTAGACTAAGTGTTTTCCTGTGATGTCAGAACTGTACTACTGAATTATTTTAAGTATTTCTGTGTGATCTCTGAACTCTTTTGACTAGCACTGTGTAGTCTAAAGTATTGTCTTGCGGTTTAAATTATTTATCATTAAATATTTTAAAACCTTTTAACTGTGGCTGGTTTGTGTAGAGACAATTCACACTCTTAAGAATACTTGCATGCCTTTGGAAAAATTTACAAGGCCACTCTAATAGCTTTAGCCCAGAGCTATACTACCAATTGGATAATAATATTGCACAGTAATAATTGGACACCCTTTTAAAGGCCTTTGAGTAGCTGATAAATATTAACTGGGTGGTGGCAAGTGGTACTACCATATAGTCTGGGTAAAAGGGGTACAGCTGGAGTACCTGTGCCAGCCTTCCCCAGAAGTGTCGGTGTGGTTGTATAAACTCTTTTCTCAAAGTGTGTGTGTGTGTGTGTGTGTGTGTGTGTGTGTGTGTGTGTGTGTGTGTGTGTGTGTGTGTGTGTGTGTGTGTGTGTGTGAGCTACTTGAGCAGGAACACAAAGCACTGGTTGGACAGAGAGGGTGCTGGAGATTTTAGCTTGCCCAGCTGACTGAGATCTGGACTATAGCTGTGCCAGTGGGGAGTCTTACTGGGGACCTGGGGAGCAATGGAGCAACCAGCCCTGGACTGACTATGATCTCTGTGTGCTCTTAAGGGAAATTGCACTTTACTGTGTGTATTTGTTATCCTTTCCTCATATACGAGACATCCTCTCTGGTGTTAGTGGTGAGGATAGAGGTTCCTTGATTGCTTGGCCAGGGCATGGGCATCACAGGGCTACTTTTAGAATCTAAGGAACTTAGATGGCAAATCTGTTTGCAGGCTGACAGTTAACTGGGGATGAATGAGTGTAGCTCCATTACCCCAGTGAAGCATTGGAGAGAAAAAAAACTTTAGCACTTTATAGTCATTATATTTTATACAGAGGATTTCAGTAATGCTTATTCAGTATTTCATTTTATTACATTTTTTTTTCATTAGAAAGCACACATATACACATATACAATTCTTTGGGTTTTATTGTGTATGTGGTACCTTTTAGGCAGGCTATGGTGGTGGGTTCATTGATTGATTTGCATTTTTTTTCATCCACTGATTTTGAGCTACTTGTGTATATAAGGATGTAAAGAACATGGTGTCTGATGCAGTTTAATACTTTATTAAACGAAAGTGCTTACCAGTTATTTTATCAGTGCTTTTATCACGTAATAAAAGGATTTGATTGTTCCATTGCTTCTTTTGATCATCCTGGAAATACTGCTGGAGTGTGTCTGGAGACTAGTTCACTACTTTGTTTTTTATTCGTTTTTTTATGTTAATCACAATGGAAGATGTGGTTATTTTAGTTACATTATAGAACTATTAAATAAGATGACAGGAATGTCAAATATCTAAACATAAATGAGTAAAGAGAAATTCTATTAAAGCTAGTTGAGAAATTATAGTTACCAATTATAAAATTATAAATATAACTTTATTAATAAAACAAGTGGGTTGGTAACTGAATTTAAAATCGTTAGCAAAGATAGAATGTAGTGTATTGAAAATATACACTAGTATTGCAAATGATCATATACCTAGACAAAATCAATTAGATTCAGTGAAGATAACTGCATATCATTACATAACTACCCAAAAATTCAAAGACGGTTAGTTACAGAAGAAATAAGAAAAGAAAATAAGATACATGATATCATGTGGAAACATACCTAATTCTTGTTTTGTAAATGAGATAGACATTTTACATGAGGCCAAGAAGGAAATGTATCATAGGACCACTAAGGAATTATGAGGGAGAGATCACTGAAGAAGGATGGGGTTTAAAAATTAGACTTAGTTTTATGAGGAATGTCAAAAAATTAATTAGAGTCATAGACAAGGGACCAGTCACCAGAATATGAACACAAGATAATCAAGAAACCAATGTTAAATAATCTTAAATGTGTAGAAATATATATTGTCAGATTCTGTTTTCAAAACAGGAAATTATATTTCTCAAAACATGTTGAGTAAAATGCTTCACTCTATGGATGAGAATAACAATAGACTGTTTTGGAAAATGATCACCTAAGGATTGATAAAAAAGGATGTAGGGATATATTTTTGAATGAAAACACTCAGAATATGTGTGTGTGTGTGTGTATATATATATATATATATATATATATATATATATATATATATTATATATGTGTGTGTGTATATCAAGATATATTTGAGTGAATTAATATTTAAGTCAAAGTTGAAGTATCAGATGATAACGATGAATATATGATAAATGTTAGAAAATGAAAAATGGAGAAAATAAAAAAAAAAGAGTCAACTGAGTAAAATGCACATAATATGCCACCAGCCTTATAAATAAATTATCAGTTTAAAATGTCCATATTCATAGAAGGGTAGTACTACAGTACCCATTCTCAAAATGAGTAACAAAAGTGATACAAAGGAAGTCTAAATCAATAACTCTCCTACCACATCGCATGTTTTTGCCACCATTGTAAATGAAATTCTAAAGCCTGAAATTTCAAGAACTGGTATTCAATGGAAGCAATTTACTTTCTGTTACACGATATTTATGAAAAAGAAAACCATGCAACTATTAATTGTCATACATTATTTACATATAGCAGATTTATGCAATGATAAGTGGGCTTAAATTAAAATGCCAGCACAAGCACAGCTAACAGAATGGTTTCCTGTAAATAAAAGTGTCCGACAAGGCTACTTTTTCATTTTATATATATATATATATATATATATATATATATATTTATAGATGGAATATTAGACAGATTGGTTAAAAGTGGCAAAGATGTTCCTAAAAACTATACTGGAAAAATGAACAGCTACTAGATAGCAAAAATAAGAGTAAGTTATAACTTGTAATCAAAAAAGAAAAATATTAAGTTTTAGTTTAATAATGATCATTCATAACTTGCGTCCCAGCAGGTGTACCTAGGATGACTGTGTTCTGATTTTGGGAGGTGGACAAAACATTTAGAATATTTAAAGGAGGAGATAGTAAAGCCAGTAAATGTTTTATATAGCTATGATCAAGCTTATGGAAGCTTAGTGATATTAGTGCGTTTTCTCCTTTTGTCTTTTCCCGTTAGGAGTCACCGCAGTGAAACAACGGTCCGCAGAATGATTGGAAGTGGAGTTCTACAGTGTTGAGTTTACAGGCTGGTGTCCAACCTTCCACAGAAGGCACACAGTTGCACACACTGACACCTAAGGACAATTCCCAGTGTCCAATCCACCTGCAGCATGTCTTTGGCATGTGGGAGGAAACCAGAGCACCCCAAGGAAACCCATGTGACAGCAGAGAGGACATGCACACTCTGCATAGTAGGCACCTGAGCCAAAATTTGAACCAGAGAACCTCTTGATGTGATATAATTGCTACTAGTTGCAAAAAGCCCTATGTACACTTTTAAATTGCCTATGAGGCCAAAATCTGTGCAAGCAAATCTCACAATTGCTTGTTAAAGGGAGGTTCTGTACTATTAAAAACAACAATGTATCTTCCTAGATTCTTCTCTGAATTATATGCTATGCAAGAACCTGAATTTTTTAAATGAAGCAATAATTGTTGACAGTAGGATTTAGTGAAATTGGTTAAACCTAAGTAGATTATCAAATGAGAAGATGAAGAAAAATTTGGTTGCAAAGAGTTACGGGGTCAAAACAATATAAAACAGATATTAAGTTCCCTAAAATGACTGAGTTCTAAGCAAACACAAATGTGCATGCATTCATAGTGGTCTGAGTAGACCTTATTTACTTCAGTTAAATGAAATTATAAATGGTTGTTGGGAAAAAAAAAATATATGTATATTAGCAGTAATTCCAGGATTTTTTTGCTAAATTATTAGTGCCAAAATAAAAATGATGACTATTTCATGTTATGTAATATAAGCATCTGAGAGTCATGTATAGGAAGTATACGTCTGAAATACAGTCTGCTAGCTTCCTAAGCCATAGATATAATAGGATACAAGTGGCCCCAGTTCACTACTGCAATAGTAAAGCAGAGAACAGTGATAATATCTTGTTTATGTTATAATGCTATGTCTGCTTGGTATAGACTGCAACTATTAACAAGAATATTTGGATCAAGGTACTGTGAAATGACAATGGCGACCAAGACAAGATGTAGCCTTTACTTTTTGGGATAAATAATTATCCAGTTAATGAAACAGCTATAAAAATATGTGTAGTAAGAATCAGTTCCATCAAAAAAAGAAAATATCTCTTAAGAATAATGTCTGAACATGAAAACTAGCATTTGCTCTTTTAACCTGAATGTGTAAAGGAGTATTTCTAGCTCTGCTAGCATAAAAAGGCAAAGAATGGAAGATGACATAACTGACCTGTGCTCGATAAGTTTCTCAGGCACTATTTGGAACTGGTGGAGATGACAGACGTGATGAGATTTTGCATGCTCACTTTTCTCTAGGGAGGGAGGGAAGGTAAGGGAAGTGATGTAGGTATGCTGCTTCTGAGACTTGGCACAGAGTGGCACTTTGTTACAACAACAGGCTACATGGACAGAAAGGTTTGGGAGGTGCTGCTATCTTAGTAGGTGGGGCTGCAACATTTCTAGACTGTGACTCATGGTGTGGCATGCGGTATGTAAACAGACATGAACACATATAAGTCAGTAGGACTATCAGCAGATATCCTAACCCTACTGTAAGCAGTCATAACAACTTGTCAGCTTAGTCAAGGTCTCCCATGGTACCTTAAATCACTTGAGAGGTGACCGGTGATCCTGACCAGCAAGGTTACAACTGGCTCTAATGACTTCATGTAGAATAAGAATGGCTAATGGGGATGCTGCACTACCACAGGAAGCATCCCTAATATTTACAAATTAGCTACAGAATGTCCATTGATTGAAATTCAGTTTTTTTATTTGTAATATCTTTGTTTAAAACAATAAAATGAATGCGTAAAAATATTGTTAGAAAGCAGAATTTTATAGGTAGAAAATACAAAACTAATTTGCCATTCTTGTGGCAATCAAGCCACACCTGTCAAACTTGACTACTTTAAAGGTTCAGGGCAGGGTGATGTAAATAGATGATTTCTAACTGTGGAATAGGAATGAAAGGAAAATGTATGGAGGTTACAAATAGGGGTTTATGTTAAGTTAATGTCTAGTTTGAAATATTTGCATATAGAAGATGTAGTATGAAAAACAGGCAGGTATACAAGACAAAAGGTGAGTAAAAAACATAGAGAATATTTTTGTATGATTTTTTTTTCCTCAAACCTGCTGTACATTAAGCCTCCCTGTGAACAAGTATTGCACTGTTGGGGAGGGGGGGTCATATAGGCAGCTATGTTGGTGCTTTGCGCTTGTGGTGACATCCTGACAATGGGATATTTTTTTATGGCCTAATCCTTGCTCTGGTGGTACAATGATCATATTCATCATTATAAGAGCCACATATTTCCCTTTGTCACTGCACTCACACTTCTCCACATGCTCTGACTAGGACTACCAGCACTAGCTTGGATTGTCATACCCACATCTTCTTTGTAGTGCAGAAACGTCTCTGCTCTCCAATTGAAATTCTAACATTAGAGCAACAGTAGCGCAACCCACATAGGAGTCACTGTCTTTTTCCTCTCCCAGGATGGACATACTCATCCTTACAACCTATATACCATCAAGCATATGAGTTGCTCTTCAAACTCTGGCCACGAGGGATAAGGTAAGAGCTTTAACCCTCTATGTCCCCACTGCAGGCATACAATATATATTTTGGCAATGTTAACATAGAAGGTCAACAAATGAGGAGGTTGGAGATGTTTTTCAAAGTTCAAGTAGTAAGCCTGTGCATGTTGTATAAAAATAAATAAAGGAGTTAAGAGCATAGCTAGATATAGGAAAGATGAAGGGGGAGATAAAGTACTATATGCAGTTATGGGATGATGTAAGAAACATAAGATTTTTCTGCACATTGTGTTTTGATGGGTTGCTATAAAAATGAAAATAAAAATGAGTTTAGGAAAACTATATACAGCAAAAAAAAAATGGATGGCCTGAGATCATAAATGTTGATTCTTTAATTTTTATGCTTTACAATATATATGATATTATACAATATAAGTATATATATCATATATAATTAATATATATGTATATATATATATATATATATATATATATATATATATATATATATATATATATATATATATATATATATATATATATACATAATCTATATATATATATATATATATATATATATATATATCTATCTATGGGATCCATACAGATCCCTGACTGCACTTTCCACCGGAACCTTAATCGGTGAGCATACTTAACTGAAAGTGCTGTTCACAGAAGCAGCACTTTCAGGTAAGTATGCTGGTAGTGCCGGTCATACCACAGTGCAGATAAGGGAAGATTCTCTTTTCCCCACTGTAGTGCGACCTCGGAGTGAGAATATTATGTAGGGGGGGGGGTGTGCAGGGGGGCAAGCAGTAGATTTAATGTTTTTTTTGCATAATTTAATGAAAGTACTTTTTCTGTGAAAGTGCTTTCGTTAAAGTGTATTCAGTAATTATGAATTCGGACTTTTGAGCTTTCGATCAAAAGTTCTAGATATATATATATATATATATATATATATATATATATATATATATATATATATATATATATATCTACTTTGGTTTATCAAAGTTTCTAAAACTTCAAAATCCATATGGCCGAGACCATATGATCAAAGTTTTGAAACATTGAACACTTTGAATTGGGATTGCCATACAGTGTGGAACTCTAGATTTATCGTTTTCCTCACTGTAGTGTGATCTCAGAGTTGGTATATTTAATTAGCAGGGGGGGTGAGGGGTGCAGTGGAGCTTGGGCTTTTCAAAAACATAAAAATAACATTTTTTATTTAGTTTTAGTTTTTTTATTTTACATTTGAAGTTTCAAAACTTCAATGATATGGTTTTAGCCATATGAGTTTCAAAGTTTTGAAACTTCGATAAACCGAAGTAGACCCATAAATAAATATATATATATATATATATATATATATATATATATATATATATATGTGTGTTTATGTGTGTGTGTGTGTGTGTGTGTGTGTGTGTGTGTGTGTGTGTGTGTGTGTGTGTGTGCGTGTGTGTATTGTATAGTTATAGTTTTCTACAGCAAGAGAAAGGGAAGGTCGGAGATGGAAAGTGTTTAGTTTTATGATTTATGACTTGTGATTTATATGACATGTTCATTAATATGGGTAAGAGTCAAACAGTGGAAGTAAATCAAAGAACATTTAGGGAAAATGAAGAGAAATTCTGGAAGCAGTTTTAGGTAAGGATTTATGCTAAGTGACAGAATGAAACTTGTTTCCCTTTTTTGTGGCAAATAGAGATCAGTTATAGATAAATTAAATAGGACATAAGGAAAAGCAACACAAGAATCAAAAGAAAATTCTACAAGAATTTCAGAATTGAATAGCTTGGAAAGTGGGAGGACAATGCATAAACAAAATGAGAATGCAATGAGATTTGGGGGATAATTAGAGAGAAATTAGGCAAAATCTAAGGAAAAAATTAAGGAAAATTAAGAGGGTAATAAATATGGTAAAAATAAGTTAATTCTTCAGGCTTACATAAACTGGATTACATTTTGTAGTGGCTTGGAAGATTGGCAGTTAAAACTATAAACACAAGTTTTATATGAATTTTATACAGCTGTAAGTAGAGTGTACTAGCATAGTATAACGTGGTAGTTAATTTTATCGGAAGAGGTGATAACAAAATTAAAACAATTAGAGGTTAATATTCTTATAGAATACAAATGATTAAACTCTGGCAACATTATACTACTAAGAATGAACCTTTAAATTTGTGAGTTTGTAAGGGAAAAAGTAGGGAGAACAGAAAGGTAATCATCAAAGCACATTTAGGAGTGTTAAGGGAAAAGTGAGAAAGGAATGAAGAAAGAAAAATGTCTACATAATAAATGTAGACACAGATAAAGCTTTGGACAGAATAAAATGCAGTGAATTTGTTAAAAGTACAATAAGGAGAAGGTTACACAAATATTGTGAGACGTTGAATGAGACATACTGCATGCTAACAAATGTCAACTTTTTTATAACAGTTATTTTTAGGAATTAGAGGATTAAGCAAAGATAAACATTAAACTTATTGTTTGGTTGATGTTCAAATTTACTTATCTGGGAAGTTAAGAGACAGTGTCAGTGATGGAAGTAATTCTAAGAGAACGGGCTTGAGTCTTATAATAATGTCATACTCAGATGACAATTATAAGGCATTAGTACACTTAACTTTGTTTCATGTCAGTGAGACAAAGTTGAAAAAGATCAGTCCACTGAGCAGTTTCAAAAGCTGAATTTTTCACATGGGTGGGAATAGCTCCCTGTATTTTCATATTTAACACAACCATCTTTGAAATCACACAAGCTTAGTGCTATTTACAATGTCTGCAGTTTCACCACATCTGGTGGATGTAATTTGTAGAACCATTGAGAAGTCCTCCAATAAAGATTATAAACATTAGTCTTGATAATCCGTAACACTGAAGAACGTAAACTGCAGTGGAGTATAACAACAAACGTTCGGAAGGTGCTGCTTCAGCATACATACACATTAAGTAAAGGAATTAGTGGAAGGAAAAATAACAATTAGGAATAAAGGATGCTAAAATAAACATTTGAGATATTTATTTTGGAGTAAAGATGTTATATTGGAATAAAAGATACTAAAATAAACTTTTGAAGTATTTGTTTATGGACTAAAAAAGATGATATAGAAAAGTGAAGGATGGTTTTGAAGAAAATTAGGAAAACAGTGCAAATCCAGAATAATGATGTGACATCTTTTAGAAAGAAAATATATTTAAACAAGATGCTTATGCTAGTCTATGTCCATATAAATTATAAACGTCTATTTTCTTTCTGGGAGTGAATGGAGAAAGAAGTTTTTATTTATACAATGCTGTAGAGATCTAGGCTTAACCAAACAAAATGGAAAATCTGGAATGGAAAAGAGGAGAGGTATTGGACAGGGACTGTATAATAATCAATGAGCTAGTGTTATTGGCACTGAGTTTTATTACTGAAGAAATAAGGGAATTGGAACATCTGGATGAAATGTAATGGAAAGTATTACGTATTGACAATGAAGGCAAATTACTGAGAGTTATTAGGAAAAGTACACGAGCATTCTTTAAGATAACACAATGAGGAAATATAATGTGGTATTTAGAGACAGCCCACAAATCTGTATTTTTTTTAATTTGTGGGTTATGATGAGTTGCACCACAGAGAATTATGAAGATTTTGACATATACATCATCAGCATATGTATTTATGCATTTATTTATTTATTTGATTTTGTTAGCCAGGTTAGAGCACTGATCATAGTGAACCCTGCATCTGCAAAACAAGATCTTTATATTCAGTGATAGTATTCACCCTTCAGTTTCATGTGGCAAAATGCAGAGAGCTATGAGTGGTTACACACTGGTACCAACCCATGTTGCAGTGTTTTCTGAAGGGCTACACTTTGATATTTAACCATGGGGCAATGCTTCTTCAGTGGCTATACACTGACACCTACACATGGTGCAGTGCTTCCTGAGGGGGCTACACTTCGCTACCAACCCATGGTGCAGTGATTCCTGAGGGGCTACACTTTGATATTTAACCATGGAGCAATGCTTTCGGAGTGGCTACACATTGGCACCTACCCATGGTGCAGTGTTTCCTGAGGGGCTACACTTCAATATTT
>NC_056729.1:174373872-174446372 GCF_019279795.1 Protopterus annectens | reverse complement strand
CAATACAAGCATATGAATCGCATTGATATTCACAAATGACATATAATTATTTACAAAATTCCAGATAGCTGGGCTGGCATTATATCCTTTCATGACACACCCTGTTATAATGTGAGGTAGTGCCATCTAAGCCAGAGAGAATAGGGCAGTGCATGTGTGACATATGCCAGCATATCTAGCTGGAGTTTTGTAGGGAATTGTATGTCATTTGTATATCACACTGATTTGTACATATACTTGTGTTATAAGGTAGTACCAGCTATGCCTGAGAGAGTAGGGCAGTGCATGTGTAATATACCAGCATAGCTAGCTGGAGTTTTGTAAAGAATTTATATCATTTGTATACCAAACTGATTTCTACAGATGCTTGTGTTAAGAATGTATCTGTAAAGGTGCATGTGTTAAAAATGTATCCGCAGTGGGTCCTGCTGGACAGAAAAGAACTATACATGTATGTCGGGCTGTATTGTAGTAATTGCTGAAATGTATATATGTTAACAGAGGATGCTGGAAGGGAAGGGGTTTAAGCTCAACCCAGCTTACCTTAGAAAAATAGTTTGAAATTAAATTACATGGTATAAGCCATAAAGATTGTATCTCACAGGTCTGAATGCAGCCAGAGATGCAACATCTGTGAAAACAAGGACAAGGAATCCTGCTATATTGTCCTTAGTGGTGAACTAATTGCTACTCTGGTAGGGCAGAAGTGTTGAAATGGTTTTATAGCTTCCAGATTCTGTAACACATCTTAGCAAAGCTCTATGTAAGTGTATTGTGACACATATGTGTAAGATCCTGATTCAGCTTCCAGTAAAGTGGATGTCATTCTGTAATTCAGCACTGAAATGATACCTTAATACTAGATGAGACAGAAGTCTCTGAGCAGTCTGTTTGTGAAATCTGACGAGAAAGATGACTTACCCACATCACCTTGCCTTGCTATATTAAGTAAGTAGGTAACAGTAATTCTTTAGATCAGTCAGGAAAATATAGTGAGATTAGTCAAGTATCATTTTTCTGCATCTGTGAGAATCTTTCCATCTGTGTTATTTTTAATAATTTTTGTGACTGAAACTCATGTTTATTGTAAATAGATATTCAGTATTTTCATGTTCCTTTATTATTTATTGTTAAATATATTTAAACTTTTCATTGTGGCTGGTCTTTTTAGGAAATATTTACCCCTTTTGAGTACTTATATTTATTTAATGATGCTGTGGCATCACGCTCCTGTAATGCTGTTCGGTATACATTAGCTTTGGTATTGGTATTAATTATAAATAAAAGTCTAACTTAACCTGATATCTGTAAACACTTCAGGCATAGACTGCCAAACCCTGAAATAGTGGGCAAAAATGCTGCCTTGTTTCTTCTATCTCTGCACACAATGGAATGGCACAGAACACCTCATGTTTACATTTTTACTGTTTTGTTCCTTAAGAACAACTTACAATGCCAAAAAGGCCAATATCTCACATAAACAGCCATATGACCATTTCTCAGTATGCAGCTTACAAAATGACACTATCAGTGCTATCAAACTAGGCCATAGGAGTTTGGAAGATGGCTGTATCCTCAACATCACTAATGGATATAATTTATTATTTTCTATACAATATACTCTAGGACAAAACTGTTTTTTAAAAGCGACCTTAACATTCTTCACAGGAGCACCTTCCCAATGCTGTCTTTAAGATATAACTAAATGCTATATCTTATAAAGTAAAATGTAATGTTTCACACTCTTAAGATAGAAAATGTATGTGGGAAAAATAATGAATAAATAACTAAATAAATAACAGACCAAATCATATCCTTCTACATTTCCTAGACACATAAGCAAACTATGTTCCTTGCCACAAGAATCATAATATTGTTCCAGAAATCGAAATATACAAAAGGAATCACTGATTCCCCATTGTGGGAAGTAAAACATCTTTCAAAGAATCATAAAGAAAGGAAGTGACCACCTGTTTACTATGCAAACCTTTTGGTTGTGCATCATGCATAACTTTACCCACTAATTCCATAAGTCCTTACCTTTCTGGATTGCAGTGCCCCAATTAAGGGTTACCATGTTACTGATCCCATACAATGTCCCAGTATCAGAAATGAGCATCTGAAAAGCTTTGCATTTGATGACCTCACCCTGTTCTTCCTTAAACAACCCTAAGACTTATTTCTGGTAATTTCAAAGGCCATAACAAGTGCTCTGAATATTTGCTAATAGAACATGCATTCAGTCCAGTTTCTAAAAAGAATAGTGATATGTGTAATCAAACTTAGAGGGAAGGTGTTACTGACATGTTAAAGACTACCTCCTTATCACGTGTGTTTAAGGCATGGAAGAAAACGTCCATGCATAGAAGAAATACAGAAGGCCTGGCAAGGGACCCCTGCTTTAATCTCCAAAAGTATGGTAGTGTATATGGGGATCTCTACCAGTTGAGAACAACCTGAATAGCATATTACCTAAACATTCACTCAAGAATGACCCCATTGTGTCTAGGACCACCTCAAGACACAATATATACCACAGCATATTGATACGGATCATGTCAAATTTCTCCTTTAAATCCAGGGAGCAACTGACATGAGTCTCTCAGGAATCTGTTGAAAAATTAACTATTTTCATATTGAAAAGATTCCCTGCCCTTAATGCCACAGATCACAAATGGACTCAGTATCCTATTCAACAATTCCTGACATCTGTTCAGAATAATATTAACTAATATTTTGTAACTGACATTCGGGATGCTGTGGTTTCTACATATATCTAAAAATTCACTGTGTCTCTACTTAAATGCAAATAATATTTCCACTGTTCCTGAACTGAGCATATCACCACATCCAGTCCTACCCAGATCCACTAATATGCTGCATGTACCTCTCCAGCAGTCTCCAAGTGAGATTTGAAAAACATAGAAGTGAAACATCTTTGTCTGGTATACTAAGATCTGGCAAGGCAATCACCACAAATCCATTTTTCATGGCTCACAGGCCATAACAGTGGCCTGCAATACATCTATAGCATAGGTTCAGAGGTTCATAGGTGTGTACTAGGCTAATGGCCCTGGAGACTTAACAAGCCTAGCCCATAGAAGTGCTCTGCCATCGTGCTGCCTGACAT
Source organism: Protopterus annectens (assembly GCF_019279795.1). NCBI lineage: Eukaryota > Metazoa > Chordata > Ceratodontiformes > Protopteridae > Protopterus > Protopterus annectens. Next base: position 174,443,242 of record NC_056729.1, on the reverse strand, counting down.
TAGTTCCAAGTGCCTCTATCAAGCAAAGGCACTGGAGTGATCCCTGGGGTGAACTTTCTATTTCCCATCCACTCATCAAGATTTCTCTTGAAGAGGACCAGTGAGGTACTCTGCTTGACATGCTGTTCCACAGCATGAGCAGTCTCTGGGTTATGAACCTGTCCCTCCAGCATATTCTGTTGATTCTGATAATGAGGTTGAGGTTTCTTGAGCATGTGGTGCGGAGGGATTGGGATTTCTTTAGAAGTAGCATTTCTAACAGAGCTGGGTCAGACAAGGCTTTGTAAGTCAAGCAGAGATTACTTCTTAGTAGACGATATGAGGCAGAGAATAGTTGGTGTTTTTTGAGTATGTCCATATAGGACATGTATTTAAGGCCAAGGATCCTCTTCATAAGGTACTTTTGTGGCCTTTCCAGATGTTGCATGTGTCTAATGAGGTACATTCCAAATGGGGCATTTTACTCAATGACTAACCTAATGAGGGAAGAGTAGAGAAAGATTATGACCTCTTTCTTCCTGAAAACAAAACTCTTGGTAATGAAATGTGCCACAAAGAAGGACTTTCTGACCACAGTGGCAATGTGGTGGTCAAAGGAGAGGATGCTGTCAACTGGTGACCCCAGATCTTTTATAACACCTTCAGTGTTCAGTGGGCTCCCATCGATGTGGTAATTAGTGTGAACTGAGTTTTTCCCAAAAGGGAATGATGACGCATTTTTTGGCATTAAGCTTAAGGCCATGGTTTCAGCATCAGTCATTGGTCTCAGTGAGGCATTTCTGTAGGATGTCGACATCAGTTGGGGAGTAAATAATGGCTCCCAGCTTGAAGTCATCTGCGAACTTAGTCAGCCAAAGTCCCTATGTGTGGGCCTGGACTTCTGAGAAGTAGATACCAAACAGGAGAGGACCCAAGACCAATCCCTGTGGGACTCCTCTCGTGACTGATCGGCAGTCTGACTTAGAGTCCACTACTTTCACACTGTGGGTTCTATCTGTGAGCCAATTTGCAAATCACCTAGTGATATAAGGGTTGCTGCCTAGTTTGGTGAGTTTCTTTGCTCACCAGTGAGAGTGGGGAGCCTTGAGCAGCCTACCTGTCCCTGTAGGAAGTGACCTCAGCACAAGAGCTGTAGTAATTGGTTGTTTTGGACCATTTCTAGCTCTTTTGTAGTTAGCTGTTTAAAATCTGCCTCTGGGCGTTTCTTTCTGGCTATACTACTCAGACAAGCTCCTCGTGGTCCTGCAGAGTGGTCCTAGCTACAGAGAACTCAGAAAAGTGACTACTTTCTGGATTTAAGTATATTTGCTGATTTTTGCTTGGAATAGCTTCTCTAGCTTACTCTTAGCAAGCTTAAACTGTTTTTTTAGCTGTTTGCTGCATTATTTTAAAATCTGCACTTAAAGTTACTTTTTAGTCGAATTTGATCGAAAGTTTGTTTGTTTGTTTGTTTGTTTAATTTAACTGTTGAGGCTGCCCACTAAAGTGTGCTAGCCTGTGTAACTGATTTATCACTGTCTCTGCATTTTCTGTGTGTTTCTATCAAAAACAAAAAATAATCCTTGTTTTCCCGCCTCTCCTCAACTAGTTTAGACCAGTTTACAGGCATTGCTGTATTCTGGGCTGTGGTGTAGTTCCTGTGTTGTCCATTACCTTACTTGGATAGAAGGAAATTTCTTTGCTCACCAGTGGGAGTGGGGAGCCTTGAGCAGCCTACCTGTCCCTGTAGGAAGTGACCTCAGCACAAGAGCTGTAGTAATTGGTTGTTTTGGACCATTTCTAGCTCTTTTGTAGTTCCCTGTTTAAAATCTGCCTCTGGGTGTTTTTTTTTTTCTGGCTATACTACTCAGACAAGCTCCTAGTGGTCCTGCAGAGTGGTCCTAGCTACAGAGAACTCAGAAAAGTAACTACTTTCTGGATTTAAGTACCTTTGCTGTTTTTTTTTGCTTGGAATAGCTTCTCCAGCTTACCCCTAACAAGCTTAAACTGTTTTTTAGCTGTTTTCTGCATTATTTTAAAATCTGCACTTAAAGTTACTTTTTAGTCAAATTTGATCGAAAGTTTGTTTGTTTGTTTGTTTAATTTAACTGTTGGGGCTGCCCACTAAAGTGTGCTAGCCTGTGTAACTGATTTATCACTGTCTCTACATTTTCTGTGTGTTTCTATCAAAAAAACAAAAAAACAAAAAGTAATCCTTGTTTTCCCGCCTCTCCTCGACTAGTTTAGACCAGTTTACAGGCATTGCTGTATTCTGGGCTGTGGTGTAGTTCCTGTGTTGTCCATTACCTTAACTGGATAGAAGGAAGTTTCTTTGCTCACCAGTGGGAGTGGGGAGCCTTGAGCAGCCTACCTGTCCCTGTAGGAAGTGACCTCAGCACAAGAGCTGTAGTAATTGGTTGTTTTGGACCATTTCTAGCTCTTTTGTAGTTCCCTCTTTAAAATTTGCCTCTGGGTGTTTTTTTCTGGCTATACTACTCAGACAAGCTCCTCGTGGTCCTGCAGAGTAGTCCTAGCTACAGAGAACTCAGAAAAGCGACTACTTTCTGGATTTAAGTATCTTTGCTGTTTTTTTGCTTGGAATAGCTTCTCTAGCTTACCTTTAACAAGCTTAAACTGTTTTTTTAGCTGTTTGCTGCATTATTTTAAAATCTGCACTTAAAGTTACTTTTTAGTTGAATTTGATCGAAAGTTTGTTTGTTTAATTTAACTGTTGAGGCTGCCCACTAAAGTGTGCTAGCCTGTGTAACTGATTTATCACTGTCTCTGCATTTTCTGTGTGTTTCTATCAAAAAAACAAAAAAACAAAAAATAATCCTTGTTTTCCCACCTCTCCTCGACTAGTTTAGACCAGTTTACAGGCATTGCTGTATTCTGGGCTGTGGTGTAGTTCCTGTGTTGTCCATTACCTTACTTGGATAGAAGGAAGTTTCTTTGCTCACCAGTGGGAGTGGGGAGCCTTGAGCAGCCTACCTGTCCCTGTAGGAAGTGACCTCAGCAAAAGAGCTGTAGTAATTGGTTGTTTTGGACCATTTCTAGCTCTTTTGTAGTTCCCTGTTTAAAATCCGCATTTGCGCTTTGCTAATTGTGCATAGTGCAGCGCCAGTTAAACAAGGTTAAACTTCTTCTGGCTCCGCCAAGTCTGCTCTTCAAATTTTCCTTTAAGGAAGCTCTACTCTTAGTATAATCAGACTACTCACTATATTATAAGCCTAGCACTTGTGCTCAAAACTTTCTACTAAGTAAGCACTCTCATACTAAGTAAGCACTACATCTACCTACCACCCCTGTGAATATCCACTTCCCTTAAAGGCACAACACTCCCTTATACTGTTCTAGCATGTCGAGTGGTAGATTGCTGGCGTCCTCTCCATTTCAACTGGTTAATCTGGGTATCTTGAGACAATGCTACAATTGTCTCATGTACACAGACAACCCTCTCCTCCTCCCAACAAACACAAATACATGTGAGAGATGCAACTATATAGCCAAACTGGAGGCTGAACTCTCTCAACTCAGGGCTGGCATGACCAGACAGGAGGAGATGGTAACCACACACACAACAAACCCAGTCCCACATAGACCCACCACAACTGCAAACCAAACACATAAAAACACAAAGACATACTCGGAGGCTCTAATAAAAAACTTACCAAAACAACAGAGGCTCCCAAAGCAGACATCCAAAAATCCACCACCTCAAAACAAAACACATGCAACACATACTTCAATAAATCAGTGTATCAACCAATCACAGCCCTTAAGGCCAAACACCATGCCTGATGCACTAGTAATAGGTGACTCTATAGTCAGACACACTGATGTCCCGCTTACCAGGCTGAACAAGGAGTGGGTGACTGTGAGCTGCCTATTCGGAGCTAGGATCCACCACATAACACAAGCACTCAGGTCACTCCAAAGCAAGTACAAATATGAGTCCGTCATTGTCCATGCTGGCATGAATGACCTGAGACGTACCTCCCTGGACTACATGAAAAGAGACATAGAGGAGCTCTCTGATTATGTAGCCCAGGCTGGTATGACCCTGACCCTGAGCAGCATCTTGCCCTCACCAAGAATGATGCCACAATACAAATACAAGATGATCAGCTTTAATAATTGGCTCAAGTACTGGTGTCATTCTAAGGGGATCCAATGTCTGTCTGCCTGGGATGACATGTTGGACAAGCTACGCTGTTTCGCAAGGGACGGCTTGCACCTGTCACCACTGGGCTTCCGGATATTGGCCAAGGCTCTTGCCACCCCCATAGTGCCTTTTTTAGACAAGGCTCAAAAGACAAACCCACCTCCTTAGAAAACAAAAATGAAAAAAAAACTAAGGGTAATGCTGCTCAATGCCAGAAGTCTAAATCTCGAGATGCAGGCACTCGATGCACTCCTCAGTATGGAGAACATCGACGTCTGTGCAGTAACTGAAACCTGGTTCAAGGCTCCTGAGAGCACCCCAGCACTACCAGGCTATACCTCGTATCATGCTTTTCGGCCCCAAAACCCGGGCCGAACCACAAAGGGAGGGGGAGAGTCCATATTCATCAAGGACACCCACACCTCCAGGTTAGTAGCAACACATGAAGCATCAGAGACCATACAGGTGCAACTAACCATAGGCAAAACTGCTATACAACTGGTAGCATGTTACAGACCACCCTCCCAATCTCAGGAACCCCACTCAGCCTTCCTGAAGACATTGGAGGATATGAATGTATCGCAAAATACCATCATACTGGGAGACTTCAACTACCCAAACATAGATTGGGTACATTACTCTAGCCCTAACACCCTAGCCCAAAGGTTCCTGGAATTCATAAATTCAAATGCACTGGAACAACTAGTCACCTCTCTCACTAGGGGAGATAATATACTAGACCTGATCATCACAAACATGGGGACAAAATGCTCCACACCGGAGGTATACCCTCACTAGTGAGATCTGACCACAAACTAATCACCCTGGATATACATATCCCACCTCCACCCCCAGCACAAAAAGACCACAGTGAAAAACTTCTCAAAAGCAGACTTCACTCTTCTTAAGACTGAGATGGTATCCTTTAAGCCCACTGGGCCAGTGGATACCACATCCCACAATGCCGAATCCTTCACAAATGCTTTCTTTGGACATCTCCAAGAATGCATGGATCATGCAATCCCAAATAAATCCAAGTCCCTCTCCACCAAAGGCAAGCATCCTGTCTGGTGGACCTCAGCCATTAACAAATTGTATAACAAAAGAAGGAAGCTACAGCACAACAGAGCAAAATCCCATAAAGGGAAGACATTTCTGATCAACATTAACAGAAAACTACGTTCTCTCATAAAAACATCCAAGGCCAACTTTGAGAGAAAAATCGATAAGGACACTAAAGATAACCACAAAGCCTTCTTCAGCTATGTTAGAAACCTGGGCAGAAACCCTCAGATATGCTCAGAGTTAGTTCACAACAACAAAAAATACACTGAACCCACAGATATTGCCAATATTCTGGCTGACAGGTTCAGTGCAAATTTCTCCCCTCCCTCACCCCCAAAAGAAGAAATACTTATCCCAGCTGAATGTAATCTCCCTGTCATCTCACATGTCCAAGTGAGAACCGCCCTCAACAAAGCTAAAAACACAGCATCAATGGGACCTGACGGTATCCTGGGTTGCGTGCTATGTGAACTCCAAGAGGAGCTAAACCCGCACATAAAAATGCTATTTAACCTTAGCCTTACTACAGGATATGTACCTGAACACTGGCGTACAGCATCAGTGGTCCCACTCCTCAAAGGGGGTACCTCTACAGACCCTGGGAACTACCGCCCCATAAGCTTAACCAGCCTGGTCTGCAAAGCTATGGAAAGAATCATTATGGAACTCATAAACAGAGACATAGGGGGACTTACAGACACTTGACCCCACCCAGTTCGGCTTTGTAAAGAGCAGATCTTGCCTTTTGAACCTGGTTGACTTTTTCAAAACAGTCACTAGAGCCATTGATGAGGGCAAAGCAGTCCATACAGCCTACCTGGACTTGGCTAAGGCCTTCAACACAATACCCCACTCAGGTGTCATAGATAAGCTCACCAGCTTAAACGTAAACCCTTATGTCACTAGATGGGTTGCAAACTGGCTAAAGGACAGAACCCATAAAGTTAAAATCACTGGAGCAATGTCAGACTCAAAGTCAGTCACAAGTGGTGTCCCACAGGGATCTGTTTTGGGACCCCTCTTGTTCGGCATTTATTTCTCAGATGTTAAAGCAAACATGGGAGGGTTGTGGCTGACAAAGTTCGCAGATGACTGCAAACTAGGCACCATAGTCGATACACCAGCGGACGCATACATCCTACAAAAAGGCCTCACAGAAATGGACAACTGGTGCCGGAGTCACGGCCTTAAACTAAATGCCAAAAAATGTATAGTCATCCCCTTTGGGAAAAACAAAGTACCCACAAATTATCACATAGACAGCAACCCACTGAGTATGGAAAAAGTAATCAGAGACCTAGGGACCCAAGTCGACAGCGACCTCTCATTTGACACCCACGTTGCCAAAGTGGTTTGAAAAACATTCTACCTTGCACACCTCATCATGAAGGGATTCACATCCAGATCCAAGGATGTAATTGTGCCCCTATACTCCTTCCTCATCAGACCCATGATTGAGTACAATGCCCCATTTGGTATGTACCTCACCCGGCATTTGCAACAGCTGGAGAGACCACAAAAGTACCTCACCAAGAGGATCAAGGGTCTTCAGCATATGTCTTATTCTGCCAGACTAAAGAAACTCCAGCTCTATTCAGTAGCATACCGCCTGCTCAGAGGTGATCTCTGCCTGACATACAAGGCCAGGATCTGATGGACATGCTCCACCTCAAAAAATCCAAATCCATCAGGACCACAAGAGCTAAAGACTTAAACCTCAGCACAAGTATGAATAGGACATGCTGGAGGGATAGATTCATAACCCAGAGGCTTCCCATGCTTTGGAACAAGATCCTAGTTCATGTTAGGCAGAGCCCCTCATTGACTCTCTTCAAGAGAAATCTTGATGAGTGGATGGGAGATCGTAAGTTTACCCCAGGGGTCACATCTGTATCACTGCTAGACAGGGGCACAGTAAACTAATTCTATTATATAAGGGGGCCTTCATTGTGTCACTACTAGATAGAGGCACAGTATTCTAAATCTATTCTGTACATTTTTGTGCATTTTTGTACCATTTCATGGGGTGGCGAAAGCCACATCACTATGGCTAGGCTTACAAATGCCCCAGGGCAGATAGCCTAGTACTAAACTATGAAACTATGAATAATTCCTGAGTGGGGAATGGTATCAAAGGCCTTGGCCAGATCGAGGTAGGCTGTATGAACTGCCTTGCTTTCATCCACAACTCTGGTGACTGACTCAAAGAAGTCAGCCAGGTTGAGCAGGCATGGTCTACTTTTCACAAAACCAAATTGCATGAGATCTAGAGTTTGGAGATTCCATATATCCTTGTTAATTAGGTCCATGATGATGTGCTCTATAGCCTTACATATCAGACTCGTCAGGCTACTGGGATGATAATTACCAGGGTCTGTAGTCGCTCCCACTTTATGGACAGGGATGACTGCAGCAGTGTGCCATTTGATAGGGAAAAAGCCTGAGGTGAGGCTGTGATTGACCGGGGCACACAGCTCTGGTGCCATTTCACTATGTAGTTAATGTAGAACATATCCAGGGATATTGTTGAGTCCCATGGAATTTGTATTGTTGGCCTTAGACAATGCAGCTTTAACCTGTGCTGCAGTAATGCTGGTTGCCTGGCATTCCTCCAGTATTGCAATTGGTCCTTTAGGGGGGAGAGAGGGGTAAAGTTGACATGGAATCTGTCAGCCAGTATATTGGCAATATCTGTTGGCTTAGTATAGGAGGTACTATTGTGCAGTAACACAGAGCAAACCTGAGTATTGCCATGCGGATTCTTGATATAATTATAGAAGGCTTTGTTTTTGTTTTTAGTGTCTGCCACAATTCTGCCTTCATAGCTGGCTTTAGAGGTTTTGATAAGGGATGTCAACTTTTTGTTGAGGCTAATAAGGGAGTTTTTCCAGTCTTGGGACTTCACCTTTTTCTGCAACAGTTTCTTCCTTCTGTTGTAGAGTTTATTAATGGCAGGGGACTACCAGATTGTCTTCCTTTTTTTGGAGTAGAGCATCTTGGTTCTATTGGGTATGGCTAGTTCCATGCATTTATGTACATGTTCATACAGTCCACTGGTGTATGATTCAGCAGTCATGCATCTATTTTCCATTGACCTGGGTGCATTGAAGTTAGCCTCCTCTGTTTTTAGGACCCCAAAATCAGCTTTGGAGAAGTTTGTCATGGTGGTTGCCTTTGCGGGGGGTGTGGGTAAGATGTGGATTTCCATGGTGATTAGTTTGTGGTCGGATCTAACCAGGGAGGAATTGACTATTGTGTAGAGCAATGGTTGCCCATATCAGTAATAACTAGGTCAAGGATGTTGCTTCCTCTATGAGCTGGTCCAGGGCATTGTAATTGATGAATTCCAGGAGGCGTTGGGCTAGTGTATTGGTGCATGAGTAGTTTTCTCAGTTGATGGAGGGGTAGTATGAGAGTGTTGGGTTGGACCTTAATAGTTTCCAGGGTGCTTAGGAATGTGGAGTGAGAGTCTTGACAAATTGTTGTGGTCCTATAGCAGGCTTCAACCTTAATCACCATCTTACCCAATGTTAGTTGTACCTGAAGTATCTCAGATGTGTTATGCTGGGCTACTAGTTTGGAGGTGTGCATATCCTTTATGAATATGGAGACACCACAGCCTTTGGAGCTTTGCTCCATGTTCTGGGGCTGAAAGGTGTGGAATGAGTTATAGCCTGGTAGTACAGGGGTGTTTTCTGCTGATTTAAACCAGGTCTTCATTACAGCACAAATGTCAATGCTCTCCATTTTGAGGAGTGCTTCAAGCAAGTGCATCTTGAGATTTAGATTTCTAGCATTGAGCAGCATGACCCTCAGACTGCATTTATTTATAGCTGTTATAGTGATAATTTGGTCTTTGGAACATCACCTAAAAAAGGCACTATAGGGGTGGCAAGTGGATTAGCCAGTATCAGGAAACCCAGGGGTAACAGATGAAGGCCATCTCTGGCAAAGCATCAAGGTCCGCCAATCATATCATCCAAAGCAGACAGATACAAGATCCCCTTAGAATGACATCAGAATCTTAGCCAATTGTTGAAGTAACATTCTGGGCGACAGTAGGATGTTGCTCAGGGCTAAGATCATACCTGCCTAGGCCACATAATTCGAGAGCTCCTCAATGTCTCTTTTCATGTAGTCCAGGCAGGTGCATCTCAGGTTATTCACACCGACATAGACAGTGACAGAGTCATACTCGTACTTGTTGTGGAGTGATCTGGGTGCATATGTTATGTGTCAAATTCTGGCACCTGATAGACAGCTGACTGTAACCTTCTCCTTATTCAACCCAGTGAATGGGACATCAGTCTGCCTCAGTATCGAGTCTCCTATGATTAGTGTATTGGGCAAGCTGTTTTGCCTTAGGGGCTTAGGTTGAGGGGCACTCTGTGTAGGTGTACTATATGTCTTGTGGTTTGTGCTTTGTTGTGGTGATTGAGTGCATTTCTGCCTTGGAGGTCTCTGTTGTTTGGGTAGATTTCTATTGAGAGCCTCCACAAAGGTGGTTGCGTGGTTTGTGTTTATATGTAAGAGCTGTGATGGTGGGTGTTCTGGAGGGCTGTGTATTGCATGTGGTGTGGTGCAGGTGTTCACCTTTTCCTCTTGACCAGCTATTCCGATCTTGGCTTGAGAGTACATGACTTCCAATTTGGATATATAAGCGCATCTCTCAAAAGTTTGAGTGTTGGGAGGTAAGAGTATAGGGTTGTCTATGTACATGAGGCAGTTGCTACACTGCTCCAGAACACCCAAGTTCACCAGGTTAATAGCATAAATATAAATAGATGTTGTGATGATCCTGCACTAGCCCAGTAATCAAGGAGCCTCAATCCTCACCACTGGCAACGGTGAGGAATGCACACATTAGGAGAATGACAAGTACTAACACACAATAAAGTGCAATTTCCTTTAAGAGCACACAGTGATCACAGTCAGTCTGGGGCAGGTTCCTCCCTCTTTCTCCAGATCCCCAATAAGACTCCCCACTGGCACAGCTATACAGGCGAGTCCTTAGCCAGAGTTCCAAACCAAGTCCTCATGACACTTTCTCTGTCCAACCAGTGTTTCATGTCCCTGCCCAAGTAGCTGACACACACACACACACACACACACACACACACACACACACACACACACACACACACACACACACACACACACACACACATTTTGAGATTTGATGAATACACAAACACATCTGGGAAAGGCTGTCACAGGTTTACTATCTATGCCCCCTAATGCCTAGACTATAAGGTAGTCATCATTTCTACCAGAACTCCTTATCAACTACTTTAAGGCTCTTAACAAAGGGTGTACAGTCCTACTGTGTAATGTTACTATTAATCCAAATGGTAGTCTAACCAAGAGCAAGGCTATTTAGGAGTGGCTTGTACAGTATCACCATATAGACATGCAAGTACTCTCAGAGCTTAAATGTATCTAAGCAGACTAGCCAGAAATAAAGAAGACAGTACTCAGTAAGTAATCAGTTGCACCAGAGTTCAAAATCACCGGAAATATTTAAAACAAAATTGCAGGACAATCTCAAATAAAGAAAACATCTAAGCTATACTTTACTATTTTCCTGTCTGAATCTAAAATAGTTACTATGCCCTAAAAACTTACAACACAAGAGAATTCTTAAATTAATATCAAATATTACTGCTGGGTTAGCTTGGATGACATCACTTTTCGTGACATGGCTTTAGTTCCCAAGCTAAACCCACTTTGTCAGACCCTAAAATAATTTAGCATCTCTCTGTGAAAATACACAGCCTTCAAATGTTTGCAACTGATAGGAGACATAAAACAATAAAACACTTACATAAAATGCAGAAGGCCCCCTAGTTCTAGACATCCTGCCTCCTTGCTGCATTGAAACTAACTTTTATGATGCAATAATGAAACAATTTAATTTCAACTATTTTCTTCAAATTTTGCAAGTTAACTCTGCATGTTCTAGTTTCTGCTGTTAAAACATATACATTTGCAGAGGTGTATAGTTTATATACATTTCTGTTCTAAGCCAGCAGGGTACACTGTGGGCACATCCTTGAAGCTCAGTACTGTACAAACCCTGTTCAACACACACTTCTGTACCAGTAGTTTAACATACACATAACATATAGTTGTAATACATGTGTAAGACAAGCATATGAAGCATGTTGATATTCACAAATGACATATGATTATTTACAAAATTACAGATAGCTGTGCTGGCAGTATCTCCTTCTGTCACACTTTTATATAAATCATATTAATATTCACAAATGACATATAATTATTTATAAAATTCCAGATAGCTGGGCTGGCAGTGTGACAGATGTAAATAAAAGAAATGCTTGCTACATTTCAAATTTGTACTACACTTTCACTCTGTGAAGCCTATTCCAACTTTAAAAAGCTGTGAACTTTCAGAGAATATCTCTTTTTCTGAACACAATTCCTTTCAAAAGTATGACTTATATATACATATATGGATACAGCAAAAAAACGATCAGCAACTGTATTAGGATTCTGTAGCCAAAAGTAATATAAATATAGAAACGCTCAAGTAATGGCATATACAGAATCCAAGGAAGGTGGTGCTATAATTACCACAAAAAGTCACTTGCCACGATATTTTCAAGTTAGAAATGCAAAACTAATGCAAACTAATTAAGTAAGAAAATCCACCAGCAATCCATAGACCAAGTAATTTATTAGAAGAGTAGCGCTTTCACCATCAGGCTTTATCAACAAATAATTTGATAAACACAGTCCCTAATACCCCTCAAGCCCATTTCTAGTATCCCTGACCTCTATGTATATGGTTGTGAAAGTCCCTATACCCTGCTCAAACCCACATTTTCTACTAAGGAAAAATGTATAATGGATGCCTCTTTTAGGGGAACTTTAAAAAGTAATTTGTGCAGTTACATGTTGTTTTTTATTTTATTTTTATTTTACATTTGTTAACCGGGATAGTCCGACTGGGCACAGGTCCATTTACAGCAGAGGCCTGAGGAAAAAAGCTCCACATGTGGATAGTTACATAAGAGTTAAACAGTAGCAGTTTTATACACTCATATATAGATATCAGTACAGAATTATAGGATTATATGCATACTTGGAAAACATACATACTTAAACTTAACATTGTAGTTTTCTTGTTCGAACTTTGACATTTTTAGTGGTACAAGGCTGAAAATGGTAGCATGTCATTCAGTAGTACAATACATATGAGAATGAGACTAAGTCTGAAACATTGACTATTTTACAGATAGCCAGGTAGTGAAGAGAGTGGTAAGCTGGTTAGTCAAGGTTGGTACAGGGGCACAGCCAGTGACTTTTTAGGAATTTTTTGAGAGATGTTTTAAATTGGTTAATAGTCTGGTTTGCTGTAAGTTCGGCAGGGAGCCAGTTTCAGATTGTTCCAACAGAGTTGCAAAACAATGAGTCACCTGCAGAGTTTTTAGATTTAACAGTTTGTGAAAAGTATTTTGTCAGAAGACTGGAGAGTTTTTAGGTTACTGTAAGGGGTAATTATATTTTTAAGCACTGGTGTGCTTTCGGGCTGATGGAGGACTTTGTGGGCTATTATTAATTGATTATACTGGATTTGAGAGGGAAACTCTAGCCAGCCTAGAGATCATAGGTTAATACAGTGGTGGGTTCTATATGCTGAGCCTGTGGCAAATCTGGCTATGGTGTTGTAGCAGCTATTGAGTTTATTGAAGTCAGATTTACTCAGGTTTGTATAGATTGGGGAGGCATAAAGAAGGGTTGAAAGTAAATGTGTTCGGGCAATAACTGTCCTAGCAGTTGGGGTTAGAAATGCCTTAATTCTATATAGAGATCCTAGCTTTTTGTTGACCGTTTTAATGGTTTTGTTGATGTGAGTGTCAAACTTAAGGTTATTTTCAACAGTTACACCTAATAGTTTAGTATTACTTTCTGAGGAAATTATTGTGCCATTATTAAATGTTATGGTAAATGATGGGAGTGTAGATTTCTGGGTGGGGGTGAAGAGTAGCAGTTTTGTTTTATTTGGATTCAATAGAAGACTCCTGTCAGTGAGCCGGCTTTCTACTACATTGAAAGTATTTTGGGTTAAGGTCTGCAGGTCTAATGGGGAGGTGGCAGAACAGATTAGGGTAGAGTCATCTCATATTGAATGCAGGTTACTTTGGGGATAACTGTATGAAGATCACTAATGAAGATGGAAAATAGGAGAGGTCCTAGTATAGACCCTTGAGGAACTCCAAGGGTGACTGGCAGTAGGGAAGAAAGGCTATCCTTCCATAGCACAGCTTGTTGTCTGCCACTTGGGTAGGACTGAAACCAGCGTATTGCTAGGCTGTCTATGGAAAGAGGTTTTAGTGTTTGAATGAGGAGCTGGTGGTTTACCATATCAAATGCCTTAGATAGGTCAAGAAAGACAGCAGAGGAGGGTGTATTATTATTATGGATTTGATTTATTGTCTGAGAGAAGGATAGAAGGGCTGTGGTGGTACTATGGTGGGGTCTAAATCCATGCTGGGAGGGATCTAGGAGATTGTGCAAATTGAGGTACTGAAGCAGTTGCTTGTGGATAAATTTTTCCATAATTTTAGCCAGATGGGACAGAATGGCAATGGGCCGGTAATTTGATAGATCAGTGGAGTTACCCCCTTTATGAAGAGGAATTACATAGGAAATTTTCCAGATGGAGGGGATATATGCTTTAGAGATGGTTCTGTTAATTAATATTAAGATGGGATACGCTATTGCATTTGCAGCCTTTTGAAGATATTCAGCAGAGACTAGGTCTGCTGAAAGGGTGGTGGGTTTCAGTTTCTTGATTAAGGATCGGATAAATGCTGCTGGTACAGGTTGAAAGTTAAAGGATGGGTGGGTATTGGATATGGGGTTAATAGGGTCTAAGTTGTTGGGGCCTAGTTGGCTGGCAAGAGATTGCATAGTTTCCATAAAGAAGGTGTTGGCAATATTTTCTGAAGGTTTTTGGAGGATAGGTAGTAGTATTATCTGGATGGAGAAGATTGTTTAAGCTGGACCAAAATTGTTGTGGTCGATTTTGATGTTTATGTTGCAGGTTACAGTAATAGTCTTTTTTGTCTAACATTATAGACTTCTTAGTATCATTTCTTATCTGTTTGTATACTAGTTGATCCTTAGGGTTTTTATTGGTTTTCCAATATGTATATTCCTCTGGTTTATCCAAGACTTCAAAAACACTAATAATGCCTGTCACATCTATGACCTGCCACAAGCATTATGTGCTAGTTGATATCAGATACCAGTCATTTTAGCACATATTTGTTTACATTGCTGTCAACATGTTAACCTGTTTAGTCACACTGTTGTAGATTTGTCCTGAATACATGTGCATACATAGAATACACAGTTAACATTTTTTTCTTTGTTAATACATTTTTGCTGAGTTGGTCAAGGTCATGGATGTAAAGGTTCTTCAGACCAATTCTCTTACATGTCTAATAATGAAACAGATATATAGATAAGTTCTAGATGCATAATAGTGGAAAGCACAATGGACATGTAATTCTTTAATTTCCTACAATTGAGATTTATCCTTTTGGACCGATACTGATAAGTTATAAAATCATGATTAAGAAGACAGACTAAGCCTTGAACACAGACCCAAACAACCCTAATCAGCAGTAGTTTTTTTTTTATTCAAAACCATCCAAGACAGGTAGACAGCAATTAATACTTCCACTCTCAAACACATATCTTCCCTGCAGTGATGGCCTGCCCCATGCATGCAAAAAACAAGGAATATCTTTAGTCAGTTTGCATTTTATGGCTGTGTATCCAAACTGTTACAATAGGCACATTTTATAGCAAGCAATTAAGTAGTCTAGCATTGCTAATATTAATGGATCAGATATGCTAAAAAGTTATGGTGCATCATTTCTCACTCTGCAGATACCCATAGAAGCCCCTCATTTTTTCATGTCATAATGAATTCCAGTACCCACAAAAATAACCTACATGGAAATGTTCATCTAAGAAAAAAAGCAGTCACCAGAATCAACATCAGTCCTGTCCAGTAGTCTAAATAGATCAGGTTAGGTTCATATATTTATACTAGACAATTGACCTCGTGGACCATTTGCAGCCTAGCCACATGATCCCATATTGTGAGTATCCATCAACATGGATATTTAATACCCATCTTCAACACTGTTCAATGAGGTTCTTGAGGGGTGAGACCCAGGATTTATTTACAATTGTTCATTTATTTACCCAGGTTATGTGTAAAGAGGGTCAAGGAGCTACTTTGCTTTACATCTAATGGAAGCCTGCTCTGTAAATGGAGGCCTTCTGAAATAGATAGCTATCTCACCAACAGGTTCTACTTTTGTTTTGGTGGATGTTTAGATATCTTGAGCGAGAGTTTAGGGTGTTAGGATGTTGGATGGGACATGAATACAAGGCCTCATCTGCCTGAGTTGGTGGTAGCGCAGGTGGATTTAAAAGATTCAATGGCACTTATTGAAAAGTGTAGGAGAAGTTCCCTGATGTCCTGGCCCAATTTACCCTCATTAGTGTGAATACAATCTCAGGTCTCTCTTGAAAAGAGGTCAGTGGCCTAGTGGAACTAAGCTAGTCAACAAAATGTAAATAAATAAAAATAAATTTGTTTTGTGTATGTGCAGAAGATCACATAGGACTGGAACTTTCGAGGATGTGTAGTCTGGACAGATGTCCCAATGACATTGGAATTGGCTAGAAAAAACACCACTTTTGAAGACACAGTTGGAGTTTCAACCATAGTCAGTGCTAGGTTAGCAGTGTCCTGTGTCTCTGACTGTTCTTTTGAAGTTCTCTGCATTGACTACCCCTCATCACTGAAGCTTCTGCTCTTAATCCCCAACCTCTGGGCCAAAAACGTTCACTATACACAGGAACATTACACTCTCTTTAAGAGGTATCCACACAATGAGTAAGCACTCAAATGTTTGAAGGCTGTACACCAGTAACGTTATGGTTATCCCATGTAGAAAATAATCTGCTTGTATGTAAATTTCCAGATGTTAGATATTAAGGAAGTGAGAAGTCCCAGAAGCACTAGTCTTTAGTCTGCATTTATATTTTGTCTGGGTTTGCTAGCATTACACAGTACCACTGCACCTAAGTGAGGTGACTGGCACTGTTAATACACTCACATGTAATCTAAATTCCCACAGAAAGCGCCAGTGCTTCACATAGCGAGATGGCAACAAAGCCACTTCAGTCATGCACGTCTTCATTATGGCAACACTGTACCCAAAACCTGCATGAGTAAAGCAGTTGACTCAAACCCACTTTTATAGATTGAATCTCCAGAAGCATGGATGAGCCCAGACTTCTCCAGCAGTAATCACCAGTGGTGAAAACACCATTTCTCATACACAACACCTGCGTGGAGGGCTACAGCTGGATTCACTACTGTGCAAACAAAATCTGCTCGGTATATCTTAATAGCATAAGAAATATGGTCATTTTTCTTCAGTGAGGCATTGTGCTTGGCAGTCCATATTTTCCAAGCTGTCTCCAGATTGCAGTGACACCAGTGCCTTCCGGTGTGTATACCGTATACATATGTATTTTAACTTGTCTATTCAAATGGGAAAAAGCCTCTGGTACCACATTTTCCTTATATCTACACAATCCATCAGCCTGACTCAGTGAATAATTTTCTGTTCCTTCATTAGGAGACTACAAAAGGAAGATCACATTACTGGAGACAGACAGATGTGTTATGACAGACTATGATTATTTCATAGGAAATAGAGAAGTGAGTAGAATTTCTTCCCTGAAAATAGGCCACCTTAAGTCTGAAAGGACTAACTTTAGGGTTACCACCTGCCCGACTTTGCGAGGGACAGTCCCTCTTTGGGCAGTTGTGTCCTGCAAAAATATTGTAAAAATGGCAAATGTCCTGAGATTTTAGGACAAAATTATTTCCTATATTTTATGCAATAGTTGCATAAAACGGTTATTCTGTATCTGAAACAACTAAATGTTATAAAAAACAAAATAAGCAACTAAAATGCTACAAGAATAAGGTTTTATTTAGGCAAAAAAGTGAAGTTTTGTCCTTTATACTGGCCGTGGGTATGTTTCAGCCTGCAAAATCTGACGTTTGTACCAAAAATGTCCCACTTTGGGCATTTGAAAAGGTGGCAACCTTAACTAACTTGCTAAACAAAATTAGGTAACACACAATTGCATGCACACATACTCTTTTCATACAGACATACCCACAATGTAAATAACATGTTTTAGCCATTATATGAGTTCTCCTGCTGAGGTTGTTTGTAAATGTCCACATTTTGCCGATTTGATCCAAGTATGAATAATAGCGTTACTTGTTTTAGAAATGGAATATTGAGAGCTATTTAGGGTTACCACCTGTCCCACTTTGCGAGGAACAGTCCCTCTTTGGGCATTTGTGTCCTGACAAAAAATATTAAAAATGGCAAATGTCCTGAGATTGTAGGACATAATTATGTCCCATATTTTATGTAATAGTTGCATAAAACGGCTACTCTGTATCTGAAACACCTAAATGTTATAAAAAACAGAATAAGCAACTAAAATGCTACAAGAACAAGGTTTTATTTAGGCAAAAAAGTGAAGTTATGTCCTTTATACTGGCCGTGGGTATGTTTCAGCCTGCAAAATCTGACGTTTGTACCAAAAATGTCCCACTTTGGGCATTTGAAAAGGTGGCAACCTTAACTAACTTGCTAAACAAAACACTCTCTGAACTGGTTAGAACTCCCTAACCACCTAGACTATCTACAACTAACCACTGCTCACAAACTAATATTCTCCCCTGATAAATGCCCAGCCTTAAAGGACATCCTTCCTCCATACATCCCTAACAGATCACTGAGATCTGAACACCAAATCCTAATCTTCATTCTTAAACCCAAACGACCCGCTGGCCAGCTTTTACTCTCCTTTTCTCTAGGTAAAAAATGGAGCTCTCTGCCTCCTTCACTTAGGACTATACCCAACACTGAATCCTTCAAAACTCAACTTTTTCTTCACCTGTCTTCCAAATGGAAATGCTCCTGCTTTCACCTCACTTAAATTCTAGGGACTCCACACTAAGCTCTCCTTACCCCCACTCCACTATACTCTTATACTTATTCTTATTTCTCAAAAGATCCAGAACTAGCAGACTTTAATTGACTCCAAGCATGCAAATATTGTTTCATCAAAAAAAACAAAACAAAAAAAAAAAAAAAAAAAAAAACACTCTGTTAAGTTGTTAAACTGTCTCATAATGTATATTACACTCTGCAACTCTCGAATGTATGAACCCTACTCTTGTATTTCATTTTGTAACCTTTATTTTCTATTTTGCAACCTACACTGTATGGTATTTCACTTTGCAACCTTTATTTGCATGTTGTAACCTATATTGTATTATACTGTTCATGGAGCTTTTCTCACCGGGCCTCCACTGAAAATGGACACTTCTTGGCCCAGTGGACTTCTCCGGTAATCAAACTGAAAATAAATAAATAAATAAAATAAAGGTAACACACAGTTGCATGCACACATACTCTTTTCATACATGCATGCATACATACCCAAAATGTAAGTAACATGTTTTAGCCATTATAGGAGTTCTGCTGAGGATGTTTGTAAATGTCCCCATTTTGCCGATTTGATCCAAGTATGAATAATAGCGTTACTTGTTTTAGTAATGGAATATTGAGAGCTATTTATTTGATGTATAAACGTAGATAAAGATATACACAACAGACACATGTATTACCGCTTGCCACCTGTGATGCCTAAAACGGTACTACTCCTTGACCTGTGCCTAAAGTGTATTTGCAGTAATGTACTCTCTTTAAAGCACAGAATTTAAGACCGCCAACTCCGGGAACAGCGATGTGTGTTGTATTGGGGGAGGGGGGGGGTGACAGTGCTACAAAGGAGATGAGTCCCCAGCCTACACGACTGTCTTTAGTTACTTTGCGGCATTCATTGAACAGTGCCATGTAAGCTCCACCTCCCTGTGTCACCCTAGTAACTTTTTTGTGAATGATTTGTCAACATCAACAAGTGAAGTGTGAAAAAGCACTGAGATGCCAAACTACTCATTAGGAAACCTCGTGGTTAAGAGTTGTTTAAGTGGATGCAGTGTTTTCGAAAACGTTTGTCCAAGTTAAATTATTAAAGTTGCAGGAAAACTAACAATGAAAAGCGCATGGGCTCTAACAGCAGAGAGTAATCTCTCAGACACCCACCACGTTGAAGAACTCCTGGAAGAATTGCAACAGAAAAATCGCCTCCTGCTGTCCCTTGAGCAACCTGATGTGCAGCATACCGACCGTGGCACTAAGTCCCAGGTGCAAATGCAGGACATTTTGTCACTCAGCAGGGAACTTTCTCTTGGTCTTGCCGGGTGGCTAAACCGCTGCGCCCTAGAGCTGCAGACAACCGCTGTACTGGTGCCCAGACTGTGGACAGAGCAGACAAAGACGGCTTGCGAGGAGAGGGGTAAGGGGTCAGCGGACTGGTGTGGTGGAGGATTGGGGGTTCCCTTATTTAATGACTGTAGGAATTTGCTGCAGTCATCTTGGTGGTTGGCAATACTGATGTGCAGTTTAAATTAACTAGTTTTTATATTAATGTCAAAATAGCTGCCGATACCGTCTTAACTGGTGCCACAGCTGGGTTTCCTGCTTACTTAAAAGAAGAAAAAAGTTAGGGTTAAGCACTGTCTATGAATTTGTAAAACAGTTACGAGTTGGGCACTTGGCTGGGCACGCAAGTGCCTTCATATGTTGAGAGAAATTAATTTCTAAGTTCCACTTTTAAGGTTGCAGAAAACGGGCACTCAGTATAATAAAAGCATAGGACACTCTACTACATTCTGAAACAGTGAAACTTTATTTTGATACTGTAAGGAAAACAATTTCGTTTAAGAGATGGTGTGCTTTGTGCAGTCGGTTCTCACCTTTGGTTAAAAAAAGTCACGCGTACCTCTTAGCTGTGCAGATTTTCGCAGAATGTCCAGATTTTTGCCTCATAGTTTAGTCCGCTTTCACGAACTATAGTTTTCTGACAAATAATTAGCAAGTCATTAAAGATCAAAGTCAGAAAATGATGACATACATTTGAGTTTCAGACTTCATATACTTCAGAATGTTTATGCTAATGTAAAACTGCTAATCCATCAACTTTCTAAGTTCGTAAGAGCAATATTTAAAAATACACCCATTATTTATGGCTCTGTCTAGATTTCTTTCTGTAAGACGTTGAGAGGTTTGAAAAGATGGCTGCTCCTACTCAACCATTGATTTATTGTCCCGATTTAAGATGTGCTGTTCCATAACGTAATGTTTAATTGTAAAGTATGCAAATATGGCCACCCTAAAAAACAGTAAAGGGCACAATGTAAGCTATTAACTGAATAAAAAGTGATATTTCTGTGATGAATATTGCTACTGTATTCTGAGCTGATGTTCATACAGCTGTTTGTTTTTAGTTTTTCCTATTGCACTTAGTCAAGATCACACATCATTTGTTGTTTCTTTTGACTACTCAATGATTTGTGAATGTCATCCAGTTTTTATATTTGCTTGCTTTTTTGTTAGGATGCTGGCTTTCTATGAGCAGGTGTAGTTTAGTTACCTGCTCTTTGTTGTTCTGTGGCACAGAGGGATGAAGTCCTGGCTATGACTCAAATGACTGAGGTTCACTAGGTGGCTCTAACACTCAAGTGACCAATCAAAGAAGATGGGAGTGAGCAAACAATACTGTTTCATCTAATCAGAGTGGAGGAATGGAAGCTCTCCCCTACGAAACCTTAGACAGTAAATTCTGGGTGTGGATACTGGGTCTAGGGCACATGGTTATTAAAAAGCATTTATGCGGCAGTAGAAGACTGCACACACATGTATGTAAATGTGCATGGCACTGAGTTTGGCACTGTGGGAATTCCTGCACATCAAAGCTTCTGATGGGAGGAGATAGGCTGTTAAGAATATTTTCTCATCTTTTTGCAGTAAGTGATTCAATCATTTACATGCTTAAGGGTCACTGGGTAGATCTATGGCCTGAGCACAATTATGACCCACCGTTAAACACATCTGGCCTTAGTCTGGATGAAAGTGAATTAGATCCCCAGTCAGGTGGTTGGAGGACAGGCCTGGCACAGAAGTATGATTAGGTCTGTTGGAGAGGTTGTGGGAGAATTAATTCACTTTATAGCTGCCTGATAATGCTTTCTCCATCTAGCAATCTCAGGAGTTATGTTGAGCAATAGGAGAGGGTGTGATTACTGGCAGGGTTTACCCACAAGAACTAGAAGGAAAATAATAAACATGACAATAAGTGTCAGTGGCACAGGAACTAGGACATTTGCCTTTGCTACAGAAGACAGTGGGTTCTCTTCCTTCACCAGGTAGATTGATTGCTGAAATTGCAGTGTATTATGGGGGGGGGTCTACTGCACTTCTAAGTGTGCCATCCTTTGGATACCGCATTAAACCGAGGCCCTATCTGCTGAGTTGGTTGTAGTTCAAGTGAATGTATAAGATCCCATGCCACCCATTGAAAAGAGTACAGGAAGTTCCCTGATGCTTTGGCCAGAATTCCCCTAGTAATATGAAAACTGCCCTAGGTCTCCCCCATAAAGACACTACTAGCCTAGTGGGACTAACCCCAACCGCAAAGGGTAATAATAATAGTAATAATAATAATAATAATAATAATAGATAACTCTGAACAGGCTTATACACTTTTCCATAGCTCCCAGCCTTTTATGTCAAGAAGCAGGGATAAAGGCAATAAATCATATTTAATTTTCATATCTTGATGTTATTTCCTTAGTGAGCTGAGAAAATTAATTGCTTTCTGAGATTGTATGAATTTTGTGGGGAGAAAGGAGTAAGTAACTGCAATGTATGTTATTTATTGACAACAATTATGTCTTTCATCACAATAATTTGATTATTTCTAATTTTGAAATTTACGTAGAATTGCTTTTGTGCTTGTAGCATGACTCACTTCTTTAATTTTGAGCTGCGGTGGTGGTGCTGTGGTAGCATTGTCGCCTCACAGTTAGACGTTGCCCGTTCGATTTTCAGAGCATCTTCTGTGTGGCGACATGCGTGAATGGGCATTTCTTCATTGAAGGTTGTGTGTTAGGCCTGGCAAGCCAGCACATAAAAATCTACTGCCAATCATTAGTAGACCGGAGTTCCGCTGTGGCGACCCCTAACCGGGAAAAGCCGAAAGACACAAACAAAAAAAGTATGTTTAACACTGACTAAATGACATATTATTGAGCATGACATAGAATGTCCCCATACAAATGCTAGAATACACTGTTGTGGTATATATGTGATTATTAAAAATACATAACTATAGACTTTAGCGGATGCTGCTTTGAAATTTAGTGCAGCTTGTATTACTGAATATTAGGCAACAGCTGAACATATAAAATAGCAGTCACACATGCAAAGTTCATTAATTGTGTTAGCATGTTCTATCTAGTGTTGTCTGCTCCAGTTGTTAAACATTTAATCTAAGCAAATATAGGATGAAATGGAGATTTCCACATCTAGAATATTTGGACTGGATATTTGTTTCTCCTAGACCAGCATGTGTCAGTGTACATATAATTAGTTAGTGTTCATCATAATACCCAGGTCAGCTGGAAGAAAACCCCTAACCATTAACACAGGAATACTTTCTCTAACTGAAATTATGTAACAGACATGAGGTAATCTTTTTGTCATTTGTTGTTGCCAACTGTAGCCCAGTGCTGAAGTGAACAGCAGCCACATATTCATTTTTTTAATGAAGACTACAGCAACTATTCTGTCGTCCTGGTCAAATAATAATATCATGTGAGCTTCTCCCAAAAAGAATACTGTAGATTTAAATGTGGTCAACAGAGTCAACAAAACAGACTGGAAACGTTTATGGACTAGTCCTTTATTCTAATTAGAAAACTAAAATAATAAAAATATAAATATACACATAATTTTATGTAGCAATGAAAATGTATAAGAACAATAACTGTATTCATTGCATCTGTGGCTGGGCTGGGCTAGTCATTAAGCAGTGTGAACATCAGCTCTAGGCAATGGTCAATGTTGATGTGATACCCTGAACCCATGTACAAAATGGGGGAATGTGGGTTGATACTGATGCCACTGTCATAAGCAGTGCGAACATCAGGTCTTAGGTAATGGTCACTGTTGATGTGACACCCTGAACCCATGAACAACATGGGTGAATGTGGGTTGATACTGATGCCACTGTCATAGGCAGTGTGAACATCAGCTCTAGGCAATGGTCACTGTTGATGTGACACCCTGAACCCATGTACAACATGGGGGAATGTGGGTTGATACTGATGCCACTGTCATAGGCAGTGTGAACATCAGCTCTAGGCAATGGTCACTGTTGATGTGACACCCTGAACCCATGTACAACATGGGGGAATGTGGGTTGATACTGATGCCACTGTCATAAGCAGTGCGAACATCAGCTCTAGGCAATGGTCACTGTTGATGTGACACCCTGAACCCATGTACAACATGGGGGAATGTGGGTTGATACTGATGCCACTGTCATAGGCAGTGTGAACATCAGCTCTAGGCAATGGTCACTGTTGATGTGACACCCTGAACCCATGTACAACATGGGGGAATGTGGGTTGACACTGATGCCACTGTCATAAGCAGTGTGAACATCAGCTCTAGGCAATGGTCACTGTTGATGTGACACCCTGAACCCATGTACAACATGGGGGAATGTGGGTTGACACTGATGCCACTGTCATAAGCAGTGTGAACATCAGCTCTTAGGTAATGGTCACTGTTGATGTGACACCCTGAACCCATGTACAACATGGGGGAATGTGGGTTGATACTGATGCCACTGTCATAGGCAGTGTGAACATCAGCTCTAGGCAATGGTCACTGTTGATGTGACACCCTGAACCCATGTACAACATGGGGGAATGTGGGTTGATACTGATGCCACTGTCATAAGCAGTGCGAACATCAGCTCTAGGTAATGGTCACTGTTGATGTGACACCCTGAACCCATGTACAACATGGGGGAATGTGGGTTGATACTGATGCCACTGTCATAGGCAGTGTGAACATCAGCTCTAGGCAATGGTCACTGTTGATGTGACACCCTGAACCCATGTACAACATGGGGGAATGTGGGTTGACACTGATGCCACTGTCATAGGCAGTGTGAACATCAGCTCTAGGCAATGGTCACTGTTGATGTGACACCCTGAACCCATGTACAACATGGGGGAATGTGGGTTGACACTGATGCCACTGTCATAAGCAGTGTGAACATCAGCTCTTAGGTAATGGTCACTGTTGATGTGACACCCTGAACCCATGTACAAAATGGAGGAATGTTGGTTGATACTGATGCTACTGCCAGCCCATCTTCATTCTAATTTCAGGTCAATTTTCATAAAGTGGTCAAACATAGCTTTAGCTAAAAGTTACAATTCAGCAACACTGTTATCAACCAAATCATAGTCAGTACATATAAACAATGATATATTCTTGTAGAAAATACTTTTGTTACATGGTGATGAAATATTATTTTAAAAAGCTGTAAATACATTGACAATGCTGGTAATATGAACTTGTTTCAGAAGACCGAAGTCTTTCTAAAATGTGATATTTCTGCAATATTTTTCTAATTTGAAGGGAACCTGCTGTGCTTGTCATGCAAATGGAAGTCACTAAAGTAGGAAAACTATTAAATGCTGCTAAAAGAAAGAATTATTTTTGTGCCCTAGTTTAGAAATCTAGTTTTATTTTAGTCTATAGCTAACAGTAGTGAGAGATGCTACTGTATTTGCATACTAGTGAATATCAATGCAATTGCATAATCTTCAATATTCAAAAGAAGCATTTTCTGTTAACCTTTTGTAATACATAATTGCAGTAGAACTAGACTATAAGGGACCAGAAAAACTGAAAAAACATGCATTTTTTTGCTAACAGATTAATAAATGCCTTTTCCTTTTTTTTCTAACCTTAAGTACCATCATGGAGTCAGACATGCTAATGTGATCTTGTTTTCTGGGAATGTTATTTCTTGCCCATATTGTATTGGGAGAGTACAGCTGAAGAGTTTATAATAATACTTTGAGAATCTTTAGTAGAAGTGTTAGTGGTTGATTTGATGTGAGTCCTATGCATTCATTTTCTTAGATATGTTTTACACATTCTCTTGGAGAAGAGATAACAGATATGTAAGATTATGTAGCCTTAAAATAATGGAATTTAAGTTTCAGGTTCTGTCTCAGCATCACTTTCCAACATTAATTCCCTCAGCTAGCGAGGCTATCATATTTCCTGAGTCAGAAATTCTCAGTTAATTTGTCAGTAGTGAATGGTAATTCATATCAAAATGTTAATTGTGCCTATTCCTACCACAAAAACTCTTCATTTATATTCTTAAACTTTATCTTCTTTTTGTGTCAGTTTCACAGTAAATTAGACAACACATTTATAAATTCTGAGTAAATACAGATCAAAATATCTGCATAATTGTGCTCAGTAAAATTTATAGTTTGAAAAATGTATTTGGCACTCACAAATAGTTTTGTACAGTAAACATCACTCATCATCAAGTGAACCATTTTATTTCATACAGAACTTTTTGAAAAAATCTTTTTGTTTTACTTTTCCATATTCCCAGGTACTTAAATCACCCATTATTTTCAGAGGTAAACATAACCTTCAGAACTAAGCATGCATCCTGTAGGTTAGAGAAGGGAAAGGAAGGAGTAATAAATGTCAGTAAAGCTGTGAATGTTTAGAGCCTGACTAGCTTTATGACTTGAGTGAGTATAAATAAAACAAAACTGCTTTCAGATGTGATAGATACAATTATGTAAGAGCAAAGGAGACACATTTCTTAAGAAAGTATCATGAGAGTTCATTCAGCCCCAACATGGTTTGCATTGAGAAAACTGTCTAGGAAAGAAATGCCACAAAAGAGGTGAAAGTGCTGAGCTGTGCTTTTTAATATCCATATATATGAGATCATTCTATAGGGAGGAACATACACTCTGGGGAAAGGAAATATGATTGGGACATAGTTTTTACTGTTATCATTTCTTTGGCTTTGCTTGTGATTAATCTACCATATATACCATGCTTATTGTGTTCCTATGAACACAATTTCTATTCACTTTCTGAGCTGGAGGGTGGTATAACATGTGCAAAAGCTCAATTTGCAGCTGCCTGTCACATCTTTAATAACCTGGTATTAGCTGTAAGTTAAGAAACTATATAGGCTTCCCAAACATGCATTACAATATTCAGTTACTATCTTTGAGTTTAAAGATGGCAAACACCCAACATCCATCATGTTAAAGCCACGTTGTTGTGAATTTCTCTTATGATTGTTTCCACGGGGTCAGTAATTCAGCAGTTCTATCTGAGGTAACCATTTTTTATAATTCTAAAAATATTTCCATCTCTTGGGGTGGAGTTGAATCCTACATCTCCAGTAAAAGGCAGCACTCATTAATAGTAATAGTTCAATTTTTCTTTTTAATTCCCCTTGCATCTGCCTTCCAAGAGTCATGAAGAGCCTATGCATAATAACCACTCTGCCTTCTGTACACCTGCCCATCTTTCACCTTTGGGTTAAAATCCCATAAACAGGAAAATAGTTTAGCAAAATAAAATAGTGTAAACAGCTGGGGGAAGTTTGTGAAGAGAAAATTTGGACACTTTGCTATACCAGCATTCTGACAGCTGCAGAGGACTTCTGTTTTAATTGACCTACCCAATGCCTTGTCCAGATCCCTATGTATATTACATATGCACCTGCTGTTGGACTGTTACCCTCAGTCTTGACTAATTAGGGTGCTTTTTCTTGTTTGTGTTTTAATAACTGTATGTCATGTGTACCTTGCTTATATATATTTTCTTTAATTCTGTGGGTGGGCCTTGATGATTTCCCCTCAGAATATCCCCCCCCCACACACACACACACACACACACACACACACACACACACACACACACACACACACACACACACACGCACACACACATGCACACACACACACACGCACACACACGCACACACACGCACACACATGCATAACACCTGCAACCTGTCATTACTTATTCATTTGAGCTTCTCATTTATTTTCTTGTTTGTTCTTTGCTGGATTGTGCATTTATTTAATAATTTAACTATTTAAGGATTCTGATCTTTATTGACCTATTTAATATGCAACTAGGTAAAATAATTAAAAAGTAGAGTAAACTACATAAAGGTGGAACTGATACTAATATTATCAATTTCCGTCCCATTGCCATCCTCTCTCCCATTTCAAAAATCTTAGAGAAATGCATCCATCTTCAACTACTTCC
This sequence comes from Protopterus annectens, assembly GCF_019279795.1. NCBI lineage: Eukaryota > Metazoa > Chordata > Ceratodontiformes > Protopteridae > Protopterus > Protopterus annectens. Next base: position 174,415,627 of record NC_056729.1, on the reverse strand, counting down.
CCATCTCTTGGACAACAACCTATTAACTCCTACCCAGCACAGATTCAGACCCCATCATAGCACTATGATAGCCCTCCTATCCTTCCTAGAAACTGTGAGTAAAGCTAGAGATTCTGGCCTCACTGTACCTACCATCCTACTCGATCTCTCTAAGGCCTTTGACACTATCTCTCATAACCTACTTGCTACTAAGCTATCTAACCTAAACCTTTCACCCTCATCCCTTAGTTGGTTTACCAGTTATCTTTCCAACGGGCAACAAGCTGTCAAGTGGAAGAAAGCCACCTTATCCTTTCTCAACACCCCCACAGGTGTCCCATAAGATTCTATATTGGGCCCCCTCCTTTTTAATATTTTCATTACTTTTTCCACTCTATCCCTCTTGCAAACATTATACAATATGCTGATGATTCCACAATCATCTGTGCTGCCTCATGCATCCCAACTCTTTTGAAACTTACTCAAGATGCCTTCTCCACTACAGAACAGTGGATGAAAGACAACCATCTCACACTCAATGCTGCTAAAACTAAACTTATGATATTTACTCCCTCTAAAGCCAATAACTTTGATAAAAATTTATTCTCCATCACCAGCCAAAATAATACACCTCTAGAGCTAGTTTCTGAAACCAAACTATTAGGAGTCCAAATCGACAACAAGCTTAAATTCAACTCCCATCTACTACTAAACATAAAAAACCCACCAAAAACTTTACATGCTCTACCGACAAAATTGGTTCCTCACCTCATCTACTAAGCTTACTCTCTCTACTACATTCCTCCTTCCCTCCCTTCTCTACGGTGCCCCTCTTCTAACAAACCTACAATCATCTCTCAAAACCAAACTGTCCTCTTGTTATAATAAAATAGTCAGATTCACCAACAGCAACAAATCAACACATCACAAGTGCAATAAATAAATGTTTCCAAAAGAGTATATTATAACCAAAATATGTGGGGGGCTTCAACCCCCCACACACTCCCCTTAATTTATATACTAACTCCAGGGTTGCACTACAGTGGAGAAAATGCAATTTATGACTTTCAACGAAATGAATTTCAGTCAAGTGAGTTTTCAGTGAAGTGATCCTAGTAATTTCATTTTCAATCAACCGTAGTAGACACGTGTGTGTGTGTGTGTGTGTGTGTGTGCATATACATATATATAAATATATATATATATATATATATATATATATATGTGTGTGTGTGTGTGTGTGTGTGTGTGTGTATATGTTTTTGCAGACAGGTGATAGACATAAACACAGACAGACACACAGATGAATGCACATACACACACACACACACACACACACACACACACACACACACACACACACACACACACACACACACAACATGCTGCTCAAAAAGGTCTGTAAAGCATCAAGTCTTGTTTACATATTATTGTATATAAAATGTTTTGCTCCTCTAGTATGTTGAGGCACTGGCTATAAACTGCCTTTTCAAGCTGAATTGTTGAGCACTGCTGACAATTTGTATAACTGCTTGTATTTTATGAGGGGATGTATCAGCTTTTTTTCCTCATATCAGTCTGACTTGTACAGTATGAATTTCCTGAATGAAATGGTTCTGAATTATTTTATGTTAAGACACGTGCAGTTGAATTGTGATGCTTAATGTTAATGTGTTTGTCAGGTATTATTTCCTTGTATAGGATATTTGATATTTTCATATATTGCATTAACTCAGTGTTACTTATAACTTAAAGCATTTTGTAGTACACACATTATAGCTTGTCGTGAACTGCTTTTATGAATAGATCACAACAAATGCTTTTCTCACTTTTAGTAACAGTATCTCACTATACTGCTTTTATCCCTTTTTAGTTAGTTTTGATGGCATCTCACTGTTGCTTCACTTTTTCTTGCGATGCCTGCTTTTTTGTACCAATCATTTTATTATTTATATACCTGTATCTCTACAGGTCAGCTAATGTACAACACTTTAATGGATGCTGAAGTCATGTAAAATTCTGGGAACACTATCAGCCTTACCGCATTGTTGCAAAGAATAGCTATTTACCTCAGTTATCAGCTGTTATGCTACACAGCTGAAAGGGAAATCTCATCTCTAAGACAAACTCCAGGTAGTCAATGTTGTGTAATAAAGACGATACACACAAGGAGGCTTACCTGCTGCATTTATTAGGAACCATTTGATAAATTAGGATTTCCAGTTGCAGAGCACGTAAGTGTTCTGTTAACTCTGATTTGCTGCCTCCCATACACAGTTTACATTTGCTGACTGCTGCAGCACGGATCTATCACAGTCTTTGTGCTAGAATTGCTGCTTCACATAACTCTGAAGAGAGTGGCACTTTATTACTTCACACTTACTATAAGATACTTAAATATGTGTTAATTTACTTACCTGATCTGAATCCTGAATCAGTGAGATAGAGACTCTATGCTTGTGCACACTGACTGTTGTTAATATTCATAGGTTCATAGGTTCATACTAGGCTATCTGCCCTAGGGCATTTATAAGCCTAGCCAGAGTGTGTTTGGCTTTCGCCACCCATTTTAAATTGATTTTGCTATGCCCTTTTTCGAGGTTAGTATACTGTGCCTCTGTCTAACAGCGACACAGAAGTGATACCTGGGGTAAACCTATGATCTCCCATCCACTCATCAAGATTCCTCTTGAAGAGAGTCAATGAGGGACTCTGCCTAACCTGGACTGGGATTTTATTCCAGAGTGAAGGGAGCCTCTGGGTTATGAATCTGTCCCTCCAGCATGTCCTATTTATTTCAGTGCTGAGGTTCAAGTCTCGAGCATGTAGCTCGATGGGATTTGGATTTTCTGAGGTGCAGCATGTCCATTAATTCTGGGTTGGACATGGCTTTATACGTCAGGCACAGATCACCTCTGAGCAGGCGGTATGCCACTGAGTAGAGCTGGAGTTTCTTTAACCGGGCAGCATATGGCATCTGTCTGAGCCCTTTGATCCTCTTGGTGAGGTACTTTTGGGGTCTTTCCAGTTGCTGCAGGTGTCTGGTAAGGTACATCCCAAAAGGGGCATTGTACTCAATTATGGGCCTGATGAGGGATGAGTAAAGAGGCACGATGACCTCCCCTGATCTAGATGTGAATCCCTTCATGATTAGGTGGGCTATATAAAATGTTTTTCTAACCACTTTGGCCACGTGGTTGTCAAATGAGAGATTGCTATCAACTTGGGTCCCCAGGTCCCTAATTACTTATTCTGTACTTAATGGATTACCAACTATGTAATTTCTCTTTGTTCCACTCTTACCAAATCCAGCCACCCAATGAAACCACACTTTTATTACAAACCATGCCAACACACTATTTGCTCAGTCTGCCCATCCCTTAAAGTTACAGAACGTAAGCACTAGATGACATCCTCACAACAGCAGTCTCTTGATATTCCCTACACAGACTAACACACAAAGACATATAACAGACTGGAACGTCCAACTGCTGCAACCCACAAACACATGCTCTAACATATGCTTCATCAGTCTTTTTTCCATGACTGTATATAATCATTTCTGTTCTCAAAATCAACTAATCCAAACCAAGTGATACTCATTAATCTATTTATTAATATCACACTACCTTCTGTTTTGTAACTAACATCTTACAGCTGTCTACCTCCTTCCATCTTCCTCTCACGTACCTATTCCTTAACATTTGCACAAGACACCTATGACTACAGAACATTTCCCTCCTTTTTTAACTACACTGATACTCCCATTTTCAAGGTTGCCTACCTGAAACTGTTTTCCACTCAACCCACACTCTCTCTACACTATACCAATCCAAATACGAATGTTTACCCACCACTTGCATCCTGAAGTACATTATACTTCTGTGTGAAGACATTTATCATAGTCCTGGTTCAAGAAAAAAGATAAATAGTTCACATTCCGAACAATAATTGTTCACATTCCAAACAACAATTGTCCACATTCCAAACAACTGTTCACATTCTAAACAGCAACTGCTCACATTCCAAACAGCATTGTAAAACTCCCATAAATCTGTTCACTATCAGTCTAAGAAGTTTGCAGAATAAACTCACAGGCTTACATGCACGGATTTCTGACCACTCCTCATGCATTCTCTCCATAACTAAAACTTGGCTAAACCAAAAACAGAGATGGGGAAATACTGCAGACACTACAAAAGGGAAAGTTAGAAAAAGTTGATAGTATAGACATTTTGTACCCTAACAAACTTCAACTTTTCTTTTACCAGCACACCATTCCCTAGTTCAATAATGCTGTAGTAATTATCTCCTTTCTCATAACTAACAGCTATAAAAAGGATCTGCTTCATTGTTCTATGTATCACCCCAAGAAATAAAATCCCAACAGTTGAAGATATACTCTCCTGGGTAGTTTGTGACATTCCTCAGGAAACAGTTATCCTAGGTGACTTTAACATAGACTGAAATTCAGGCAACATGAGCACATGTTAACACTCAAACTCGTATGGCTTCACACAACTTATTATTATACCTGTCAGGTATAATAATTCAAATTATAACATGTTGTACCCCCTGGACTATATTAAGAGAGACATGATTGAGCTCGCTGAATATGTGTCCCAGGCAGGTATGTTTCCAGCCTAAAGCAACATACTATGATCACCCAGAATGATGTCTCAACACAAACACAAAATGACTGACTTTAACAATTGGCTTAATTTTTGGTATTCCAAGAGGATTCAGTACCTGACAGCCTGGGAAGACGTGATCGACAGACCACAATGCTTTGCCAGAGATGACCTGCATCTGTCTCCCTTGGGCTTCAGGCTTGTGGCAAAGGCTCTTGCCTCCCCATAGTGCCTTTTTTTAGGCAGTGCCACAAGATCAAAACTACCAACATGAAAATTTTATTAAAACACAAATTAAAGGTCATGCTGCTAAACGCTAGGAGTCTAAACATGAAACTGCACTCATTGCAAGCATTTCTAATCCGGGAAGATGCTGACATTTGTGCAGTCACAAAAACCTGGTTCAAATCTACAGAGACCACTCCTGCCATAATAGGCTACTCATCCCATCATACATTCAGACCCCAAACTGTGGGCAGCAAAGCAAAAGAAGGTGGAGTTGCAATATATATTACAGACATACATACCTCCAGGATGGTCAGACAGTATGATGCACAGGAGACACTCCAGGTGCAGTTAACCATTGACAAGACTCCTATTCAAATCATAGCAAGCGAAAGGCCCCCAACTTTGTCTCAAGATGCCCACTCCACCTATCTGGACTTCTTCGAATCTATCAAGATTCAATCCTTTACCCTGATCCTGGGCAACTTTGAATATCCAGCCATAGATTGGAAGAACTACTAATGCCAAAACACAAATGGCCTGAGATTCCTTGATTTCGTCAATGGACCATCTGGTCAACACACCTACAAGAGATGATAATATCTTGGACTTGGTATTAACCAACATGAGTATCCACTGCAGCATCCCTACAATGTCATCCTCCCTGGTAAGATCCGACTACAAAGTGGTCACCATCAACCCCAACCCCCCCCCCCCCCACAGTTAGGGTCAAACAAAAAAAGTCTCCAAAGCTGATTACAACCTCCTGAGGGAAGGTATAAACAGCTTCACAGCCCCCTTCCCCTCCATAGGAGCTGGCAAATATGTCCAAACCTACAACAAAGTACTATACGAGTATTTATATAGCTGCATGGAATCAGGAATACCTGACAGGACAAATAAAATCATCCTCTTCAAGGAAGAGTAAACCTGTCTAGTGGACATCTACAATAAATTAACTCTATAATAAAAGGAAAAAAATTGCTTTCCAGGACCAAGAAGGAGCAGGTGCCTAATTGGAAGCCATCTCGCCTTAGCCTGAACAAGCACACAAGAGCACTAGTGAAACTTTCCAAAGCAAGCTTCATGTCCAAACTGGCCACATCTACTAAAGACAATCATAAGGCCTTCTTCACATATGTCTGAGGAAGCACTCAGATCTGCTCAGAACTGGTGGTCAAATACACCACATACACAAACGCCATATATACAGCCAACCTGTTGCAGACAGGTTCAGTGAAAATGTCACCCCTGTGTCCCCCATCAGTAAATCAGGACATCCACAGCACCTGCTCCCCTCACCTTATCTCTAGGAAGGAAATCATCACTGCCTCTCAAAGGCAAAAAATACAGCCTCCATGAGACCTGATAACATCCCAGGCTGCATCCTACATGAACTCAGGCAGGAATTTGCAGCACCATTAGGCACCCTATTCAACCAAAGCCTGAGCACTGGCTTTGTCCAAGTGGAGGACAGCCACTATCATCCCACTGCACAAAGGTGGGGCATCCACCAATCCAGGAAATTATAGACCTATCAGCCTAACTAGCCTGATCTACAAGGCCATGGAATGGATTATCGTGGACCTAATTAACAAGGAAATTGGCAACCTCCAAACACTGGATCCCACACAGTTTGGTTTCATCAAGGGGAGGTCATGCCTGTTAAATTTGGTCATCTTCTTTGAGACAGTCACCAAAGTCATGAATGAGGGGAAGATGGTACACACCACCTACCCTGACCTGGCCAAAGCCTTCAGTGCTATCCCCCACTCAGGTATAATAGATAAACTCTCTCAACTAGGCATCAATCTGTATGTTACCAGATGGGTTGAAAACTGGTTCACTGATGGAACCCACCTAGTCAAAATAGAGGAGTCCTCCTCAAGCAGTAGACTTGTAATGAGCGGTATACCTCAGGGGTCAGTATTGGGGCCTCTGTTGTTTGGGATATACTTTTCTGAGGTGCAGACCAAAACCAGTGGACTATGGCTGACCAGGTTTGCAGATGACTGCAAGCTGAGTGCTGTCATCAATTCCCCTAGTAATGTGGACATCCAACAAGAGCATCTCACCCAAACAAATGACTGGTGCCAGAAACATGGCCTCAAACTGAATGCCAAAAAATGCATCATCATCCCCTTTGGGGAGAATGACATCCCCACAAATTATCACATTAATAACAAAGTCCTAAGCATGTAATCAGTCATGAGGGACTTAGGCACCCAAGTTGATAGCAAACTAGCTTTTTACCACCATATTGCCTCCGTTGTATGGAAAGCTTTCTACCTGACACACCTCATTAGTAAGGGTATCTTATCCAGGAACAAGGAGGTCATAACATCCCTGTATTCTTCCCTTAGCTGACCTATTATTGAGTACAATGCCCCTTTTGGCATGTACCTCACAAAGCACATGCAGCAGCTGAAGAGACCACAGAGGTTCCTCATCAGGAGAATCCAGGGCCTCAAACATCTACCCTACACAGATAGGCTAAAAACCCTGTCCCTCTACTCAGTCTCATACAGACTCCTCAGGGGTGACCTCTGTCTGGCATACAAAGCAATCTCACACCCCAGCTTGATGGGACTGCTGCATATCCACAAGTCAAGCTCCACTCGAGTAACCAGCACATGCGACCTCAACCTGGTCTGTGACATCAGTAGGACTTGTTGCTGGGACATATTTGTGTCCCAGAGGCTCCCTCTTCTGTGGAATAGTCTCCCTCTCCACATCAAGCAGAGTACCTCATTAACCCTTTTACAGTGCAATCTGGATAACTGGATAGGGAACAGAAAATACACCCCTGGGATTCCACATGTGTCCCTGCTAGACAGGGGCATCAAGTGCTGACTTGTCAAAACATGGGCTAAATACTTGTCTAGGCTTGTAAGGGCCTCAGGGCTAATAGCCTAGTAACCTCCTATGATCTTATAGGTTCATAGGTTCATAGGTTCATACTAGGCTATCTGCCCTAGGGCATTTATAAGCCTAGCCAGAGTGTGTTTGGCTTTCGCCACCCATTTTAAATGAATTTTGCTATGCCCTTTTTCGAGGTTAGTATACTGTGCCTCTGTCTAACAGTGACACAGAAGTGATACCTGGGGTAAACCTACTATCTCCCATCCACTCATCAAGATTCCTCTTGAAGAGAGTCAATGAGGGACTCTGCCTAACCTGGACTGGGATTTTATTCCAGAGTGAAGGGAGCCTCTGGGTTATGAATCTGTCCCTCCTATGTGGTAATTTGTGGGCACTTTGTTTTTGCCAGGGGGGATGACTATACACTTTTTGGCATTTAGCTTGAGGCCATGGCTCTGGCACCAGTTGTCTGTTTCTATGAGGCCCTTTTGTAGGATGCTTGTGTCAGCTGGAGAGTCTATTATGGCACCCAGTTTGCAGTCATCTGTGAACTTGGTCAGCCACAGTCCTTCCGTGTTAGCCTGTACCTCCGAGAAATATATACCGAACAAGAGAGGTCCCAGGACTGAGCCTTGTGGGACGCCACTTGTAACTGGTTTGGAGTCTGACATGGCTCCAGCAATTCTAACCATGAACCAATGTCAATAATAAACAGGGATATGACATCCAGTCCTAGTAAATTACATCTACTGGCAAACTCTCAGACACTCTTAGCAACCATCTATCAGTTTATGCCTATAGACAACCCATCTTAAGAATAACTAGAATTATACCTCAGTGTAATTCTAGCAACACGCACACACACACACACACACACACACACACACACACACACACACACACACACACACACACACACACACACACACACACACGCACACACACAGAGACCTGCACAAACAAAACAGAAGAAAGGTCACACCAGAGCTAACTTTGCATTTTAGCACTTTTATCCAAAATTTATAGAAGACTTTTTCAGAACATTGATACATAATAAAGATATGTATCTGAAAACAACACAACTATAACATAGTTTGCAACATCACCACATTGATAAACAAGCATTCACATCTATCCTAAAATCATGTAGTTGGAGCACATTTAAGTACCTACCATTAGAAAATGAGCACTTAGATTTAATTAGATCTTCCTGAATATACTCAATAAAATGGCCTCATGAAATAGAGAGTAAAGAGGGACTGTTATTAAGTGAGGCATGTTTGCTTGAAGATAAAGTTGTGAACAAAACTTTAAGTTTAGCTATCTGTTATTTCCTGTGGAACAAATATGAACACTATTGAAAATATAAGCCTATAATTTTGCAGTGACATCAGATATAAAAATACTCGGAACTTCTTTAGAAAATTAGATTTGCAGTCTTTTTAAATGTTGAGAAATAAAAAAAATTACATTAAGCTGACTTTTTGGTTTTATAGTTGTCTGTGGTGCTTTTGTGATTATCGATTGATTATATTTCTTTGGAGAGACTATACTGAAATGGATCTACTTGTTTAAGTCACAGGTCTCATTCTTTCTGTGAGATCGCTGTGCAGCATTACTAGGAAGTTTCATAATTCACTACTGCGGTGCCGCCATGTGTTAGAAATGGAAAACTTCAATTTTTCTTTCAGGGGAAATCAGACTCTTGTTTTAGAGACAATACAATACAGAGCAAGACATCTTTATGTTGCAGGCTGTAAGTTTGTCTACCCAGATTAGTGCCAAGACTGCCCTGTACTCATACTTCATGATGACTTTATGAATCTTTCCTTGAACTTGCTCAAGTAATATTACAGCTTCAGCTCTGCCTTCATTATAATCTTACTGAATACGAGTACCTGGATATCATTAACATTTCATACAGCCGATTTCCTAATTCTGGGGGAAGAACTGGAACACATAGGATTTGTATTTCAAACTGAATTCCTCTGTATTAAGCAGTGTTGACTACTAGTTTGAGTACCTCGGTAAGATTAACATTTCATACAGCCGATATCCTAATTCTAGGGGAAGAACTGGAACACATAGGATTTGTATTTCCAGTTGAATTTCTCTGTATTAAGCAGTGTTGACTACTAGTTTGAGTACCTGGGTAAGATTAACATTTCATACAGTCGATATCCTAATTCTAGTGGAAGAACTAGGACACAGGATTTGTATTTCCAATTGAAGTTCTCTGTATTAAGCAGTGTTCACTACTGGTTTGGGTACCTGGCTATCATTATCCATTTCATACAGCTAATTTTCTAATTCTAGGGGAAGAAGTGGAACACATATGATTTGTATTTCAAACTGAATTTCTTTTTATTAAGCAGTGTTGACTGCTACTTTGATAATCAAAATAAACATCCAAAATATTTTAGTCTACATACGGTAACTATTTGCCTAAAAAATGATAGTATACAATTTAATACACAATAACTTATCCTTTATAGCTGAGATAAATGCAAGCAGAATTCCTTGCTTTTTAGCTTTTGAGCTAGAGGTCTGTATACTTTTTCAAAAATCAAAATTATAATCAAACTATCATTTCCATTTCAGAAAAAAAATAGCTTTTTAATCTTTCTGCCAGCAATGCTGTAGTTCATTGTCATCTCTTATGTAGAAAAAATAAGTCATAATTATTATTGATCATATATTCCAGCACATTTTTATATTATCTTCTTTTTTATGCATACTGCACTTTTGTGCTATCAGATATGTTTCTATAGACCATTATGAACCAATCCCATGTCAACCTGTTCAGCAGCATCCTACCATAGCTTTGAAAGGAATTTACAGCCCAAAGATGGAGTCCTCTTTATCCCATATGCAGAATCACATCTACTCCACCCTTCCTTCCACCAAGTGATGTGTTTTATCTCCACCAATTGAAGTATGTATCTGGTCGATCTCTGCCTAATCCTTGTAAAATATATAGAAAACTGTCCATCTCAAAGTAGAGTCACTGAGACAAAAAAAAACACGCAGAAACAAGTTTTATCATTCAGAGTAGACTATCAGCTTAGTGAAACATTGCAAAACATAAACAATTCAAAGCAATTATAAAGCCACCTATAATGACAGTTTTTGAAAACTAACATACCATTGAAACAAAGTACTCTCAGCTTAGTTTTACCTTCTGGAATATTCTTCAATCATAATTCATATTCGTAAACTGACAGCAACATCGTACAATCATCAGCTGGTGACAACTCAGAATGTTGCATTTCAGGATGCTCTTAGACTTTTGGCAGGCTTGCCATAATTTCATATTGTAAGAAATAATATGCAATTTATTACATAAGTTGTAATAAAATCAAGGACAAAACATTATTTTGACTATTTCATGTTTCTAGTTCTTCTTTTAGTTAATCAGTATTCCATAATATACTTTCTGTTTATTCACTTACACAGCAGAACTATGCATTGTTATCTAAGCCTACAATACAAAATACAGCATGTCTCATTGAACACAAAAATATGCATTCTGCCATAGCTTGCTTAGAAGCAATGCTATTCTATTTTTTATCCACTTAACAATTCTAGTGGCCAATTTCCACTTAGGTGAGTCTGCAAAAGTATTTTATAACTTGTGCATAGTTCTTTCTGCAAGGCTGTACTATATTTTGATGTTCTCAATTGAAATCAAACTTATTGAAATGTTTTTCTTTTTTTTTTCAATAATCATTTTTTATTATTTTTCACAACCATATTACAAATTCACACATTATATACAATATATACAAAATGCTTCCATTGGTTAATTTCACATATATATCAACCTCATGTATTGATCAAAGCTACAGCACTAACAATCAAAAGGAAAATAATAAAAATAAAAAAAAATCCAACATTAACAAATCCAAGCCAACAATCTGTCTTTTCTGTACATTTTCTATCTAATCTAAGGTTGATTTAGACTATATTCTGGTTCCCGAGAAAAAGTGGATAGTAACCTCTTAAGCCAAAATAATATTAAAAATTTGCTCCCAGATTGTTATGTTGTTGATATTTTTCTTGTGATCACTAATCAACAGTTTATGCGCTAAGATGTGTTTTATTGCCAACAATCTGAAATTTTCCCACAATGTTTTTCTAAATAGTTAAGTGACATTAGTTTGCCTTTGGGTGGTATTTATAGTCCCAAGGTTCACAGCTGCACATTAGTTATCTGTGAATGTCGTGGCTATGCCTGTATGCAAATATACTGAGTGCATGTTAATTGCGATGCCTACAGGAATGTGAAAGCCTATGCAAGTAAATGACTACCAGCTGCTAAAAATGGGAAAGATATTGGTTTGGTTATATGTGAACTAATCACTTAATGTGTAAAGTCTTTACTAACTTGAGATTTTTTTTGGAAGTTGTTGACGAACATGTCAGTGCATTCATAGGCATATAGTTAAGACAAACATTGCTCATTGCAACTACTCAGAACAAATTTTAAAAATATATATGAAGGTAGTTGTGTATTGACTATAGGTGCATCCTTATGTGGATAACAATACTGGTTCATAAAAAGGTATGAAAACAGAAAATAGGAAAGGTGGAAAACAGGATGCTTTAACATAAGGGAAGCACACAGTAAGACATCAAGACAGTTATGCTTGAGGAGGTGGAAGAGGAAAGGGTTTATATTTTTGGAGGTGGATAGCTCCCCCCTCCCTATTTTTCATATTTTTTTTATATCAGAGGGATGGTAGAGAAGGAAGCAAGAAAGAGGGAGGTGAAGAGGAGTTGAATCCAAGCCCATCCCAGTATTGAAGACCTGCAATGTTTCCACTGCCTGATGGTTATACAGTGGAATACCCCAATGTTGAGGGGCATAGGACTGTGGTAGCTTGGTGGTTGGAGCCATCAGGGACATTGAGCCTTGCACCAACTAAGGAAGGTCTTGCATGGGCCAGTGATGCCTCTCCACTGCAGTTCTGCCACATCATTGACTAAGTCCTGAAGCTCATACATTTTTTTGGTTTCCAGATTGTACCATGTCAGGGTTCCTACAGGGCTGAAGCCACCACCATGACCCTGTGTGCATGTGCCTGGGCATGCAGAGAATGATGTTGAGCATTCCCCGTCCGGGGCAGAATGTGGATTGTCTGCTCAAGGGATATCTGGGCCTGTGAAAAGAGGAACATAAGTTGAAGTGAAAAGAAAAAAAAATGCAAAGTAATGCATAATTAAAATATAAAAGTACAAAGACACACAAAATTAAGACAATAAATTAATTCATAATTAGGTGTTACATCATTACATACTTTATTGACAGTGCTCACTAAGCATCTAATATAGTGGTATAACATAAATTAGTGCAAAACTTTAGACTAAGGAAATATTCTGTAATATGGTATAGAAATGGATTGTGCTGGAAAGGTTATTGGTAATACAATAGTTCTGCAGTTACATTTTGATAATTGCTCATATATGAATGGTTACATAAAAAGAAAGATTATTTTCTGTTTATACTCAGCAGAATGCTTTGCTTAATCATACATATTGAATTCATAAGCACAAATAATGTTTGCATACTACTCACAAGCACCCTCTATAAGCATATTCAAATGACTTTGGGTCTGAGTTCTGTTGTAATCAATCTCATCTTCATCTACAGAAAGATTAATGACAAAAGTGATGCATAGCTGCTTACCTATCATATATGTGTATGCATTGATATCAGATAAGATACATTTAGTAAACAGAAAAGTAGGCGTTTATACACTTGAGGCACATTTCTAACTAGGAGGAATAATTTCTGTTTATTCAGTGACAGTTTTTCACTTCATATTACTATTTCTTCTTATGTTTGTTTACTGCAGGTAAAAGCTGAATGATTTCAGGACTCAATTTTCTTTGGCACATTTGCTCTGGCTGCAGGTTTTGTGGGTGGGTAGTGTACATCTTAAAATGTTTGCATCGCTATCCATTTTACTTTAAGTATCTGCTTTGGAATCTGTTTTGCATTGTTTATATCTGTTTTCATGATCTTCATCAGAAGTAGCTTCAAGGAAGATACTTCTTAATGTCTGCAAAACAAATTGAACTCTTTTGTCTGCATTAAGTTATATACAGGTCATTCAGTTGCTAGTTTGAGTCACCCTCGTGCTATCTAGGGCGTGGTGGCTAATTCAAGTCAGCCATCTTATATGAGTATCTTAAAAAATTAGTACATTAACAAATTATTTGTATTCATCACTGAATACTGCATTTTAAAAGCTTAATGCAAGTCATATAAATAATTTCAGTAATTAGTAATGTATATTTTTAAAAACCTTATAAATATATATATATATATATGTGTGTGTAGATATATATATATATATATATATATATATATATATATATATATATATGTGTATATATATATATATATATATATATATCTATATATCACAAGGTCGAAGATTCAAAACTTCGAACTGCAAGTGGTTGAGAGCATAAGATCGAAGTTTTGAAACTTTGAACGTTTTGAATGGAGATCACCGTATAGTGTAGAATGGGAAATTAACCATTTTCCTCAGTGCAGTGCGATCTCAGAGTTGGTATATTTATTTAGCAGTGGATGTGGGAGTGCAGTGGGGCTTGTCCCCCCCCCCCCGCAAAAGCAGAAAATATTTTTTAATTACAATTCCAAAGTTTCAAAACTTCTATCTTATGGTCTTGACCATTTACAGTTCAAAGTTTTGAAACTTCAAGCTTGGGAAATACACACACACACACACACACACATATATATATATATATATATATATATATATATACATATATATACATATATATTTACATACAAATATATAGATACATAGATATAAATATAGAGGTAGATATATATATATATATATATATATATATATATATATATATATATATATATATATATATATATATATATATATATATATATATATATATATATATATATATATATATATATATATATATATCTTCTTCTTCTTTCGGCTGTTCCTGTCAGGGGTCGCCACAGCAGATCAACTGTTTCCATATCTTCCTGTCCTCTGCATCTTGCTCTGTCACACCCACCACCTGCATGTCCTCTCTCACCACATCCATAAACCTTATCTTAGGCCTTCCTCTTTTCCTGTTACCTGGCACCTTCATCCTTAGCATCTTTTTCACAATATACTCAACATCCCTCCTCAGCACATGTCCAAACCAACGTAATCTTGCCTCTCTGGCTTTGTCTCCAAACCTTCCAACCTGGGCTGACCCTCTAATATACTTATTCCTAATGCTGTCCATCCTCGTCACACCCAGTGCAAATCTTAACATTTTCAACTCTGCCACCTCAAGCTCAGATTCCTGCCTTTTTGTCAATGCCACTATCTCCAACCCATATAACATAGCTGGTCTCACTACCCTCTTGCAGACCTTCCCTTTCATTCTTACTGGTACTTGTCTGTCGCAAATCACTCCTGACACTCTTCTCCACCCACTCCATCCTGCCTGTACTCTCTTCTTCACCTCTCTTCCACACTCACCATTACTCTGAACTGTTGATCCCAAGTATTTAAACTCATCCACCATCGCCACCTCTACTCCCTGCATCCTCACCATTCCTCTACCCTCCCTCTCATTCACACACATATATTCTGTCTTAGTCCTGCTGAGCTTCATTCCTCTTCTCTCTAGAGCATACCTCCACCTCTCCAGGGCCTCCTCCACCTGTTCCCTACTCTCACTACAGATTACAATGTCATCTGCAAACATCATAGTCCACGGGGACTTCTGTCTGATCTCGTCTGTCAACCTGTCCATCACCATTATAAATAAGAAAAGGCTCAGCGCTGAACCTTGATGTAATCCCACCTCCACCTTAAACGCATCTGTCACTCCCACCGCAGACCTCACCGCTGTCACACTACCCTCATACATATCCTGTACCATTCTTACATACTTCTCTGATACTCCTGACTTCCTCATACAATACCACAACTCCTCTCTAGGCACCCTGACATATGCTTTCTCCAAATCCACAAAGACACAATGCAACTCCTTCTGACATTCTCTGTACTTCTCCATCAACACTCTCAAAGCAAACATCGCATCTGTAGTGCTCTTTCCTGACATGAAACCATACTGCTGATCACTAAGCATCACCTCCCTTCTTAACCTAGCTTCCACTACTCTTTTCCATAACTTCATGCTGTGACTGATCAATTTAATCCCTCTGTAGTTACTACAGCTTTGCACATCACCCTTATTCTTAAAGATTGGTACCAAAACACTTTTTCTCCATTCCTCAGGCATCCTCTCACTTTCCAAGATTTCATTAAACAATCTAGTTAAAAACTCTACTGCTATTTCACCTAAACACCTGCATGCTTTCACAGGTATGTCATCTGGACCAACATCCTTTCAATTCTTCATCTTCTTCATAGCTATCCTTACTTCCTCCTTGATAATCCATTGCACTTCATGATTCACTATCTGCACATCATCCAACCTTCTCTCCCTCTCATTCTCTTCATTCATCAGTCCCTCAAAGTACTCTTTCCATCTGCTCAACACACTCTCCTTGCTTGTGAGTACATTTCCCTAATTATCCTTTATCACCCTAACCTGCTGCACATCTTTACTAGCTCGGTCCCTCTGTTCAGCCAATCGGTACAGGTCCTTTTCTCCCTCCTTAGTGTCCAACCTTTTATACAACTCGTCATTCGCCTTATCCTTAGCCTTCACCACCTCTCTCTTTGCCATGCACCTCATCTCCTTATACTCTTGTCTACTTTCTTCATCTCTCTGACAATCCCACTTCTTTTTCGCCAACCTCTTTCTCTGTATACTCTCCTGTACTTCTTCATTCCACCACCCGGTCTCCTTGTCCTCCTCCTTCTTTCCAGATGTCACACCAAGTACCTACACACACACACACACACACACACACACACACACACACACACACACACACACACACACACACACACACACACACACACACACACACACACACACATATTGATCTATATCTATCTATATTTATATAGATATACGCAATTATATGATGAATGGTCAAAATACCACTTGCTTAATATACAAAACATGCACCACAGCATGTTGGACATTCATTATATTGTGTGAACAACACATTGACACTCAGTGGATTGAAAAAGAAAACAAATTTCCTTTTCTGATCTACTACCCGTAACCCAACCACATTAAGATCAAATTTGTCTGAGTCTTGGTAGTGTTACAGGAAGATTCTCTTTTAAAGATAGGATATATGTTCAGGTTGGGGGTAGGGTTAGGATTAAGTTTAGCATGCATCACTAAGGTGGAACCCTCCTGCTTCACCTTAGTAATAAGTGTTAATGCTAATCCTAACCTTGTCTCTGATCCTAATCTTAATATACATTTTAACTTTAAAAAAGCTCTTCTCTAAACACTGCCACTACAGAAGACATCTTAAACACTGACAAAACACACACACACACACACACACACACACACACACACACACACACACACACACACACACACACACACACACACACACACCTAGTATACATCCCAATAAAATTCCAATTTGAGAAAATTGATGTTCATACAAACAACCCTGCTCTTCCACCTGTTGACCAAAGCAAGTATATGCAGATACATATATGTAAACATATGCATGTATGTTTACAAATATCGATATATTTACATTAACACATTAATTACTAGCTGCATATACCTGCGTTTTATCACCCTAACATTAATTATAAACCCATATAAATTTAGAGGTCAAAGGAAAAATAAAAATTCTTTCCTGGCCTTCTTGCCTGAACTTGCAAAATACACTCAGCTAGCTGCTTGGTGCTCTGCCTTTGCAGGTCATCATACCTGTCCCAACACTGCTGCCCAGAGTTGGTATTCCCTGTCAAGGATGGCAGGAAGTCAACCAACTTCTAAAGGAAGTCTATTTTATTCCACTCAGTGACAGTCACTGTATTTTAAAGTTTCTGCAGGTATGACTCCTGCAAGAGATAAACACTGGTATTAGTCTCCGTGTCTGCCCAGCTTGGAGCTTAACCTTATGCCTTTATAGGTGTGCTGCCATCTTTAGAAGTACCAGAACAAGAACCAAACTGAGGCATGTAAGTGCAGGGCAGAGGTTCAGAGGGTATCAAACCACACCCCATGAGGTTTGACATCCCCACACCCAACTCATGAAACCATACATAGGTATTACTCATGGAAGTGATAGCAGTGTCAAGTTTGGCTTACCATTAACACTGAAGTAGTCACATGGAGGTCTAGTTTTTAATACAGCTGTATACCTTATTGAGGTATGATAAGGAAAATAAGCAGTTTAGCCATTAATTTCATATGTGCTTATATGTGTATTTACTTGCAGAGTTATGGTTTAGAGTCAGGTTAGATTATAGTACTAACTGCTCTCTGATGCAGCCATTTTAAGCCTAGCCCTTATCCCTTGTGAGACTCAACCCCTGCACTTGTGTTGTTTGTAAGCAAACACCTTAACCATTAGGCCACCCTCCCAACCCGACTGGAGTTCAACAATGCCATGAAGGTGATGCATTTGTAAGTTATGGCATGATGTTTGAAGTAGTCTTCGAGGTATTTCCTTCATAATTTCTGTTTCAGAACTGCAATGCATTAATACCTTGTGTGATTACTGTTATAAGACTAACTGTTGCAAAGTGATAAGGCTTGACAGTATAAAGAGGAAGTATGGTGGTATTGCTTTAATATTTCTCAATAACTACCACATTTCCCCTTACAATAAACCAATACCAAAATTCAGTTCAGCAGAACTTCTTATAACTTTTCTGAAGTTAAACAATTATAAACAAATATGTATTACTGTTCTTTACATCCATTCTGGCAACAATACAGTTACTGGAAGATATCCTACATTGGATATCCATAACAATTCCATAAGAAATTATACTACTAGTTAATCTGAATGTTAATTGGTTGGGCCCTATAACGCTAACTCCTCCACATCTAGAGTGAACTTATTTGATTTCATACAACTAATTTATAGCCCACAGACTATAGCAATACATCAAATTCCCTATTAGACTGGATCCTAGTATCAGATCCTAGAAAATACACCACCTCACTTACAATGTCTGACTGTCTCAGTGATCATCTCCCAATCTATACAACCAGACATTGACTACAAAAACATTTGATACTATCCCACATTCATGGATAAAAGACTGCATAAAAATGTATAAGATACATCCTACACTGATCAGCTACATTACAGTGACCATGAAACAGTGGCAGACCATTTTGCAATTAAGCCATGATAAAGGACAAATTATTATTCCAGAAATAAAAATCCAAAAGGGGGATATTCCAGCGTGACTCATTGTCACCTCTGCTATTCTGTCTTGCCCTTAACAAATTATGTTATCTACTTAACAGCTTAGGTCATGGCTATACTTAGGCTTCTAGAAAAGTATAAAGACTTCTCTTTGTCAATGATTTAAAATGGTATAGCTTATCAGATGAGGAACTGAAATATAACTGCAAGTTGTCAAAACTTTTTCAGATGATATAAGAATATCATTTGGTCTTGATAAGTGTGCAAAAGCAATCTTTAAAGCAGGAAAACTGCAGCACCAAGAAAACATCAGTTTGGGACAAGAATGTAATATAAAAGAACTTGAGAAGAGGGAGTATATAGATATAAGGCAATTGATGAAGGATCAACAATAAATCATGAGCAAATACAAATAAAACTTAGTAAGGAATATTTTAGAAGACTTAAATTAATCCTGAATACAGTGTTGACATCTAGGAACACAATTCAATTGTAATCCAATTTGCTCTTCCTGCCCTATCTTACAGTTTTGGAGTGATTGACTGGCCTCAAAACGTGTTGGATAGATTAGGTAGGAAAACAAGAAGCATGCTTCATGTTCATCAAATGATTTATAAAAATCAGTGCATACCAACATTATATAGTCCCCATTCTGAAGGAGGTATGAGACTCCTTGAAATTGATTACATGTACAGATCTGCAGTTGTGGGACTGCACACATATTTGCTGACCTCACAGGACCCAAATGTAATGAAAGTTTTGAAACATGAGGAGAATAAATATAAGATGCATTCCCTGCTTAGTCAATCAGAAGCATATCGATGTCAAGCAGGAATGGAAATCAAACCAGTAGATAGAAATCAGGAAGCAATTGAATGTGCCAAAAAATGAAAGAAAGTATATAAGGTGAAGGATCAGGTGAGAAGGCAAGAAATGTGGAAAATGCATAAATATAGTTGCAAGTGTCGGAAACTTTTGGAAGAACCTCATGTTGATCAGGATCGAATGCAGAAATGGTTAAGGAGAGGCAAAATCAAACCAAAAGATGAAAGGTTAATATTGATGGCCCAAGATAGTGGGCTGCACACACACACACACACACACACACACACACACACACACACACACACACACACACACACACACACACACACACACACACACACACACACTCTGGTTTACAAAGTCCATTGAACATATGGGAGAAACAGACAAATGTAGGTTTTGTAAAACTGAATTGGAAACAGTTGCACACCTCGTTGCTGGTTGTGAAATACTAATGGCAGAAGGACGGTATACCGAAAGGCATAATAATGTGGCAAGACTGTTGCACTGTGGGATTGTGTAAACATTATGGTACTGAAGTATCTGAAAAACACTGGAAACATGAGTCACACAGTATCATAGAAAATGATGAAGTTTATATCACATGGGATTACCCATTACCAACAGTTCAAAAGATAGATGCGAGAAAGCCAGATATAGTGGTCCATGAAAAGAAGACAAAAGATTATCGAAATCATTACACCCAGTGACTGCAGTGTCTTGTGTACAGAGAGAAACAAAGTCATAACATATCAGGATTTGCAGGCAGAAATGAGAGCAATGTGGAAGAAAGTTACTCACAGTTCCAATAGTAGAAGGAGCAACGGGTCTTATAAAAACGAATCTACAATAGTATTTAGATATGTTACCAATACATGTAACTCCATATGAATTGCAGAAGCAGTCATTACTGGGCACATTACAGGTGATGTGAAGAGCACTATTGGCTGACATCAAAGATTGAAACAATACTAATTTCGTGAACTTTAATCACACTTTGCCTTAGGAATGGGATCCACTCTCATCATGGTAACAGAAACCCAAAAGACTTGGAGAAATTAGAAAGCCTGACATCTCATACATCCACTTAAATAGCATGTTTATAAGACAACATGCAACCTTTCCAAGTTTAACCCAGAAATGTTCATTAATAACGTATCATCTATTAACTGGAACTTCCTAAAAAATCCTACCTTTAGATGATGCTGTAAATGAGTTCAATACAACTTTCTTAAATATCCTAAATAGCTTTGTACCTCCTAGAAGGAAGAGACTAAAACAAATAATGCAAATTAGCTATGCAAAAAGAGTAGAATGCTAATGCAGGATATAGAAAAAGCATGGAAATAATGGCAAAAATATAAAACATGACAATATCTTGAAAACTTCAAAATACTTTGCAATCGTATCAAAAGCAAATTAATGCAGGCAAAAACTATGTTAGAATAATTTTCAGAATAATAGTAAACACAACTCTAAACAATTCTGGACAGCTATTAAAGAGATCTTGCATCCTAGTCATAAATTCAACCCTAACCCCTATACCAATAACTCATCACTCAAAACTACAATACAATTCAATACTTATTTTAAAGACAGTATAACATCTCTAACCAAGGATTCCCCAATATAGAATCCTAACCATACCCAGCAGCCACATATCACCATATGCAATTTCACCTTCAAACCTGTGCCTGCATCCTACATAAATCTACTGCTAAACAAACCCAAGCCATGCTCTACTTCAGCGGATGATGTTTCAAGGGAATACCTTGAAACAGCAGCCAGTAGAACTGCCTACCCCGTCTCAATCCTTATAAATAGGTCAGCCCAGAAAACCAAGGTCCCCTGTGTCTGGAAAAGGTCACACATTATGCCTCTGCACAAAGGAGGAAATTCAACAGACATTACTAACTTCAGACATATAGCAATCCTATTCCCCCTCTCCAAAATATTTGAAAAATGTATTCAAAAACAATTACTAAACTATCTCTTGCAGGAAGAACTCCTATCCCCTACAGAGCATGGCCTCTTTCCCTCCCATAGTACTAATGCTGCACTTCTAACCTATACAGATGCTTTCAATAAAGCTAGAGATAATGGCAAACTAGTCTCCTGCTTATTTCTAGACTTGTCTAAAGCCTTTGACACAGTTTGTCACAGCAAACATCTACTTCAAATGACCTCATTATGTCTCTTCCAGCCCTCCCTTCTATAGTTCAACAAGCCACCTGTCATAGGTATCAGTCAGTAAAATGGCACTCTGCCCTTTCTTCATACCTCCCAGTCACCACCAGTACACCACAAGGCTTTATCTTTGGTCCCCTCTTCCTTAACATTTTCACCAACACCTTCCACACATCCACACAACAGGTTTCCACTAGTACAGTATGCAGATGGCTTCACATTCCTTTGCACATCTGACAATGTGGCACACCTCCAAAAAATTACTCAAGGGGCTTTAAGAGCAACTGAAACATGGCTTTGTAATTCACAACTCATGCTCAACCCTAAAAAAACACTTTTTCCTCCAAATCAGTCTGTCTTAAAAAAACATAATTTAAAGTCCCTTCTCTTGATAATACAACTATCGTAGTCACTTCTCATGGCAAATTATTAGGGATGACAGTGGATGATAATCTTAATTCAACCTGCATATACAAAATTGCATAAGAAAAACTCATCAAAGACTAGGGATGCTTTATATAAACAAAAACCTTTTCACCAACACAACTGAAGCTACACTTGTCACTATTTATCTCCTCCACACACTTTTTTTGGTGCTCCTATCCTTATTAACCTTCAAGCATCACAAAAATCAAAACTTGAACAATGCAATAACAAAGTTGCTAAATTTGCAACAAATGTCCTTTTCAGAACTCACCAGTGTATAACACTAAAAAGTCTAAATTGGTTAGAACTACCCCATCAACTAACATATACACAGCTTCTTGCCACCTATAAAATTATCCAGATTCCATCTGCTTGTCCAGCACTAAATAACATTCTATGCAACTATGTTCCTTGTCAGTCATTAGGATCCAATGACCAAAAATTCCTGTCTGTTCTCAAACCTATTAAATCTGCTGGGCATTGTCTGTACTCGAACCATGTTGCTAAGGGCTAGAACCCCTTATTCCTATCCATCAAGTCAGCACGCTCCCTTCCATCCTTCCAAACCATTCTGAAGGGCTACCTAGCTAAAAGCTGGCTTTGTTCTTGCTCAACAACAGGCTAAACTACATCTCTAAATGTGAGCAAATACCTCTTCGTACCTTACATCTCCTTACTCTCCCTTCTTCTCCTATTTCCTTACTTCTATCAATTTTTCTCCCCTGGCTTTCTCTCTAAATTTACAATAAGCCTGTTTTTTTGTATCACTTCAAATTGTAATTCATGTTTGTATTATATTAACTTACCTTTAATTTCTCTATAAACTGCTAAAATTTCTGTAACTATTAAATTATTGTCATATAACTGGTATCTTTTCTTAACCAATGTTTTCATATTATATCTAATTTTGTGCAATTATTTAAACTGTAGTTGTTTTTTTGTATTATTTTTAAAGACTGTAAAATTATTAATCATAAACATTTTTGGAATATTTTGGAGCATTACTCCCCAGGCTTCCACTGGGCTCCTACCCAGTCAAACTTTCCTGGTAATCAAATGTCAATAAATAAATAAATAAATAAATAAATAAATAAATATTGTGATGGAAGCTATCCAAATGCTGTGACATCATTACATTTCATGGAGACTGCCGCCAGCTCTGCTAAGTGCAGCTCATCCATGAGCACCCAAATCATTCAATGCCTATAAAATAACATACATCAATGTGTATAACTGCAGGTCATAGACATTAGCCTGGCTGTATTTAGTTTGCATTAAAAATGCATAAATGGACCTGAATTTCCATCATTTAATGTAAAGCTAGTATATATATTAACACTCAGCTAAGTTTATCAGCATTTGCTGTAGGAAAATACAATTTTTTAAAGTAATCTTAAAAACACTTTATACTTTATTGCTAAGCTGTTTAAATTCAGTTCAATGGATAACTTACTTTGGTGGAAGTCATTGGTTTTACTGTAAAGAAACTTTAATATGCAATTCATATATGTTGATGTGAAGGACAGGGCTGGTAATGGCAGGAGTTATGAATGCAAAGTGTCATTTATTACTTGTGCATACATGGCATGTCATTAGTTGTGCATACGTGACGTCATTTATTAGTTGTACATACATTTCATGTATTAGTTGTGTGTAACATGGCATATCATTTATTAGTTGTGCATACATGACATGTTAGTTGTGCATACATGGCATATAATTTATTTGTGTGCATACATGATATGTTATTTATTAGTTGTGCATACATGGCATATCATTTATTAGTTGCACATACATGGCATGTTATGTATTAGTTATGCATACATGGCATATCATTTATTAGTTAAACATACATGACATGTTATTTATTAGTTGTGCATACATGGCATGTTATTTATTTGTGCATACATGGATGTTACTTATTAGTTGCACATACATGGCATGTCATTTATTAGTTATGCATGCATGACGTCATTTATTAGTTGTACATACATAGCATGTCATGTATTAGTTGTGCATACATGGCATATCATTTATTAGTTGTGCATGCATGACATGTTATTTATTAGTTGTGCATACATGGCATATCATTTATTATTGTGCACGCATGGCATGTTAATTATTAGTTGTTCATACATGGCATGTTATTTACTAATTGTGCATACATGGCAGTATAATGTGCACAGGAAATATAAGGTGAAAGAACATTGAAGGTTGCAGTCTGTGCTGATTAGGTTATGAGAAGTATATGCTGTTGATGGAAATGATAGATGCTTATAATAGTGCTTTCATTTGTTGATGATGCTGTACATGTTACTACTGGAAAAGTTTAATTGCACATTGAACAGTCTGGAAGACTGATTTGCTTTATTAATGTGAATGTTACTGCAATTAAATTAGTACAGCTGTTGTACTCATTCTGTATCTTTATGCTGGCATGATTTTGCTTTGAACTTAGCTTTCAGATGTTTTATGTTGCTGAAAGCATAGTTTGGCAGTGGACATAGGTGTTTAGACCACAAATCTGTAGTAATGCAGTTACTTTGGAAGTTTTTTTCAGTGCTTTGCAGATGGGAGGTGAGTGAGTTCCATTTGAGTAAATCAAGTTTCACTAGTGTTACTCATGTGTGCTGCTTCAGATGAATACTTCAAACAGCAGAAGATATCCAGACAGTGGAAAGGCAACTTCAGTCCTGAGGAAAACCACATCCTCAAGGGGAGCCCCCGGTGCATATGGCAAGCACCTGTTAGGTAAGGGTAAAGCACATTTAGACAGCTAAGTTGTGGAATCAAGTAGTTCTGCATATAAATGCTGTTGGTGGGCAAAACTGTGCATTAATGCAGTGCACAAAAAAGGCCAACAATATGGTGGGATATGTTAGAGCAAAACCAATACAGAATGCAGTTGTCAATAGTAGTACTGGTGAAGTCCTCCACTACCTTTTAATACCTGATGAGGACTTTCTCCTCTACTTATGGGCAGATGAGTATTACACCAATGAGGATGGCACAGGCATAATAAGTGACATTGAAATTGGCAATTATACACTTCAACAGCAATCATAGACATCCGGTCAGGAAGGTTAGTGCATCCACCATGACAAATTCACATATTGAAGATTACTGCACAGGTTAACTGCTTACATGAAACACATCCCAATTCATATCAACAGGAGAACCCTCCATTTCTGCCCATCATGAAAGTAGACTGAGTGTGCATAGTAAGTGCCCTCCACACCTTATTCTACATCACACATTACTGCGCTCCAAGGACTCAGTAATAATAATTAATTAATCTTTCACAGGGCTAGCAGCAGCACAGCTGGAAGATGTTAACAGCTGAATGACTGTTGATGGCAACAATGTAACACCCAAATAAATACAGCTCAGGTCAACTGAAGAACCACAATTTATTGGAAGATTAAGTGCTTTCATCTTTATAGGAAAATACTTCTTCAGAATAATAGCCAGTGTAAAAAAAATCACAAATGTATGTAAACACCACCACCACACATATGTGATGTAAAATAATCACTCCCAATGCATTTAATTAGATTATGTTTACTGTTTATAGAAAGGTTCTCATTCTAACCAGGGCCTTTATCAGAAATAAATTTAATTTGCCAGTATAATTCCCTCTGCATTAAATCATTTTCCAGTTCCCACCCCTTTCATTAAACATAACCTTCAGATAACAAAGCTAAAAACACGTAAAAGTTTGTACAATCCAAACTGTGCTTAGCCAAAGCATTAAACTTATCTTTCTTCTTTAAAGCTTAACAGGACTGATAAATGTGCTGTCTGAACTTATATTATTAGTTTTACCTGTATAATAAGCCTTCTATGATAAGTAAGTAACAATATATATATATATATATATATATATATATATATATATATACAACTGCAGTAGTATTACAGTTGTAATGACCATGGCAGGTTAAGGTAAAAACATTCTCACCGACCATGAAAATTTTTCCAGTGTTAATTAAAATTGTAGGCCTACTAAAGTACGACTTCAGACTTACTACTACCACTAAAATTCAAATTTGTTTTCTTAGCCACTGTACCAAACTGGGTTAAAAATTAATTAATTGTTACAATTTCCTATCACAATCCAAATCAATCCAAATTTGCAATCTTCTGCACATTTTATTTGCCAGAGCTGATAGTTAACAGAGCTAGTTGACAGAACTATGTAAAAAAGAATGGGAATAGTACAGAGCCCTGTCGTACAAAAGAATAAATTAGAAGATATTCAGAGTGTTGTCATCTTATTGAGACATGATGGATATAGACATTCAGCCACAAAATAATCCAGTTAATCATAAATGGGTTAAACTCATAAAGCTTCAATGATTTTATTATGGGGCCATTGGAGATGGCATTGAAAGTCTTTCCTAAGTCAATGAAAATGTCTCTGATAGAAAGAGATTCATTTAAAGCTAAAGTTACATGATTCTAAAATTCCACTAAATTAACAGAGTGTTGGCCTTCCATAAGAAAAAAACATGATATATATCAAAATTGCTTGACTGATTATTTAACGTAGACAGTAATGTTAATAACATCCATTCCAAACATTTACAGAGGATGGATATTAAGCTAATGGGTTTATAATTAACCAACGCTTAATTGCCTCCTTTATTATAAATTGGTGAAATCACAGACGTTTTCTGATAAGAAGGGAAAATGCTGTTTTGTAACATAGCATTACATACAGGATGAAGTAGAGATAGAGTAGAGCAGAGAATAGAGTAGAGATGTCTTATTCCATGTACTAACATAGCTGGTATTTCATCTGGACACATAGAGTCCTTATTTCCTGTTTTATACAAGGCTGCAGAAAGTGACTCTACACTTATAAATGGGCAATTAACATCTAATATAGACATGAATTCTTGCAAAAATTCTTTGTGCATTATTGGAAAAATATTAAACTCAAAGGCAATTTTATAAGGTTCTGAAATAATATTACCATTGGTAGATATTGATGGCATATAATCATTGCTATTACAAAGTAAAATCACACATTCCTAGAAATCTTTTTTTATTAAGAAAAGACCTGGACATGTCTGTTTCAAATATAACTTTTTTATTGACTAACTTGGTATTTGATATTTATTGTAATCCTATTAAGTTTTATATTAGTAGTAGGACTTGGATATAATTAGAATTTATGAAAGGGTCATTTTTTCTCTTTACATAATTTACATAGTTCAGCATCCCATCAACAGGGTAACTTACGACTTTTAAAAGGCTTAGGATGTGAAAATACTTTCATTCACAAAGTATTTACTCCAGTGCTGACTATCCACCATCTATTTTTCTGCATAACTCTGAAAGCCTTTTTATTGTATCTGTCCTTTCAAGAATATTATCAAAGTATAATTCCTTAAAGTTAAATTTCTTGATGACTCTTCATTAGACCTTTTCAGACCTTCATTAAGTCTTTTCAGACTTGTTGGCTGTTGGTGAAGCACCCACCAAGAGGAGAAAACGCTGAGAGAAGAAAGGAGCCACTTTTGAGATTTTAAGTATTTTGCTTCAGATTATTTGTTAAGTTTTTCTGCATTGCCGCCTACTTTTGAGCATTTTCTGGCTTGTTTAACTTGATTTCTGTGTTGGTAACTGTATCTAGAACACAACCTAGAGCTGATTATTGAATTTCCTGTCTGCACTTATTTTTAAAATCTTTTTTTTTCTTAAAACTTGCATTTTATCTGTCTCTGGCCTAGCACTCAAGTGTGGGGTCATTTACTGCACTGTTCTAACTTGTTGATACCTGTGAACCTCTGCTTTCCTTAAAAAAACAAAAAAACAAAAAAATCTTGCTTTTTTTCCCACTTTTCTAAGATTTAAAAAAGTTCAGTTACAGATTTGCTATTCTGAACTGTTTGTAAGTTTCTTGGAGGCCATTGTTTGCTTGGGCTAAAGGGAAGTCTCTGTGTTCATCAGTGGCAGTGATAAACATTGAGCAGCCTGCCTGCCCCTGTGGGAGTGGTTACTGCCTTGAAATTGTAGTTTTATTGACCATTTTGGGTCAATTTCTAACTCCTTGATCTCCCTCTCTTAAAACCCGATTGCCTTGTGGTTTTGGCGTCTTTTCAGACTTGTTGGCTGTTGGTGAAGCACCCACCAGGAGGAGAAAATGCTGAGAGAAGAAAGGAGCCACTTTTGAGATTTTAAGTATTTTGCTTCAGATTATTTGTTAAGTTTTTGTGCATTGCCGCCTACTTTTGAGCATTTTCTGGCTTGTTAAACTTGAATTCTGTGTTGGTAACTGTATTTAGAACACAACCTAGAGCTGATTATTGAATTTCCTGTCTGCACTTATTTTTAAAATAGTTTTTTTTTCTTAAAACTTGCATATTATCTGTCTCTGGCCTAGCACTCAAGTGTGGGGTCATTTACTGCACTGTTCTAACTTGTTGATACCTGTGAACCTCTGCTTTCCTTAAAAAAAACAAAAAAACAAAAAAAATCTTGCTTTTTTCCCAATTTTCTGAGATTTAAAAAAGTTCAGTTACAGATTTGCTGTTCTGAACTGTTTGTAAGTTTCTTGGAGGCCATTGTTTGCTTGGGCTAAAGGGAAGTCTCTGTGTTCATCAGTGGCAGTGATAAACATTGAGCAGCCTGCCTGCCCCTGTGGGAGTGGTTACTGCCTTGAAACTGTAGTTTTATTGGCCATTTTGGGTCAATTCCTATCTCCTTGATCTCCCTCTCTTAAAACCCTCTTTGCCACTACTTACTCTTATACTCTCTACGATTACCTTGTCCCCTATTGGTCAGTTTTAATTCAGTTCCCTATATTACTCTAGCATGTCCAAAGGTCAGTCAATGGTTTCCTTTCCAGTCCAGCTGGTGAATCTGGGAATTTTGAGGCAATGTTACAACTGTCTCATGTACACGGACAACCCTCTCCTCCTCCAAACAGGTTCGAATATATGTGAGAGATGCAACCATATTGCCAAACTGGAGGCTGAGCTCTCTCATCTCAAAACTGGTGTAACCAGTCAGGAGGAGAAGGTAACCTCACACAACACAATTCCAGTATCACATAGTCCCATCACAACAGCGAACCAAACACATAAAAGCACAAAAACATGCTCGGAGGCTCTAAATATAAAACTACCTAAGCAACAGAGACCTCTAAAGCAGACATACCAGCAAACGCTACCCCAAAACAAAACACGTACAACACATAGCACACAAAGTCAGTGTGCCAAGCAGTCACAGCCCTTAAGGCTGAATAACACAACTGATACTCTTGTAATAGGTGACTCTATTGTCAGACACACTGACGTCCCGCTCACCAGGCTGAATAAAGACAAGGTCACAGTGAGCTGCCTGTCGGGTGCTAGGATCCGCCACATAACGCAAGCACTCAGGTCACTCCAAAGCAAATACAAATATGACTCAGTCATTGTACATGCTGGCGTGAATGACGTGAGACGTACCTCCCTCGACTACATGAAAAGAGACATAGAGGAGCTCTCTGATCATGTAGCCCAGGCCGGTATGACCCTGACCTTGAGCAGCATCTTACCCTCACCTAGAATGATGCCACAGTATAAAGACAAAATGATCGATTTTAACAATTGGCTAAAATTTTGGTGTCATTCAAAGGGGATCCAGTGTCTGTCAGCCTGGGATGACATGCTCGACAAGCCACGCTGCTTCACTAGGGATGGCTTGCACCTGTCACCCCTGGGCTTTCGGATATTGGCAAAGGCTCTTGCCACCCCTATAGTGCCTTTTTTAGGCAAGGCTCAAAAGTCAAACCCACCTCCATAGACAGCACAAGGAACAAGAAACTAAGGGTAATGCTGCTAAACGCCAGAAGTCTTAACCTCAAGATGCATGCAATCAAAGCTCTCCTCAGTATGGAGAACATCAATATCTGTGCAGTGACAGAAACCTGGTTCAAGGCTCCAGAGAGCACCCCAGAACTACCAGGTTATACCTCATATCATGTTTTTCGACCTCAAAACCCGGACCGAACCACAAAAGGAGGGGGAGTTTCCATATTTCTCAAGGATATCCACACCTCCAGGTTAGTGGCATTGCACGAAGTATCGGAGACCATGCATGTGCAACTGACAGTGGGCAAGACTGCTTTTCAGTTTATAGCATCCTAAAGACCACCCTCTCAAAGTCAGGAATCCCACTCGGCTTTCCTGAAAACATTGGAGAACATGAAGATCTCTCCAAACACCATTATACTGGGTGACTTCAACTACCCAAACATAGACTGGGAGCATTACTCAAGCCCCAGCATCTTAGCCCAAAGGTTCCTGGAATTTATAAACTCAAATGCTATGGAACAACTAGTCACCACTCCCACAAGAGGGGAAAACATACTAGACCTGATAATTACCAACATGGGGATTCTATGCTCCATACCAGAAGTATATCCCTCGTTGGTAAGATCAGACCATAAATTAATTTCACTGGATATCCACTTCCACCCCACCCCAGCCCAGAAAACCACAGTGAATAACTTCTCAAAAGTGAACTTCACACTTCTCAAAACAAAAGTGGAATCCTTCAAGGCCCCAGAGCCAGTGGAAACTACGGCCCAAACTGCAGAATCCTATATAAACGCATTCTACGGACATCTCCAGGAATGCATGGATCATGCTATCCCAAACAAAATCAAGACCCAATCATCCAAAGGCAGGCGTCCAGTCTGGTGGACCCCAGCCATAAATAAACTGCACAACAGAAGGAGGAAGCTACTACATGATAGAGCAAAATCCCTAGAAGGCATCTCTGATCAGTACTAGCAAAAAATTATGATCCCTCATAAAATCCTCCAAGGCCAGCTTCGAGAGAAAAATTGCACAGGACACTAAAGACAATCATAAGGCTTTTTTCAGTTATGTTAGGAACCTGGGATGCAACTCCCAGACTTGTTCTGAGTTGATTCTAAACGACAAAAAATGCACTGAACCCACAGACATCGCCAATATCCTGGCAGACAGGTTCACTGCAAACGTCTCCACCCCCTCCCCCCCAAAAGAGCAAGTATCTATCCCGGCAGAGTGCAGCCTCCCAAACATCTCTGATGCTCAGGTGAAGGCCGCCCTCTCCAAAGCAAAAAACACTGCTTCCATGGGATCAGATGGTGTCCCGGGTTGTGTCCTACATGAACTCCAAGAAGAACTAATCCCTCAAGTAAACCAGATGTACAATCTCAGCTTCACTACAGGATATGTGCCCAAAGAATATTGTACAGCAACAGTGGTCCCACTCCACAAAGATGGCGCCTCTGCGAACCCTGGAAACTATCGCCCCATAAGCCTGACTAGCCTAGTCTGCAAGGCTATGGAGAGGATCATCATGGAACTCATAAACAAAGACATTGGGGACCTACAGACACTAGATCCTACCCAATTTGGCTTAGTCAAGGGCAGATCCTGCCTTTTGAACCTGGTCGACTTCTTCGAAACAGTCACCAAGGCCATAGATGAAGGGAAGGTAGTCCACACAGCCTATCTCGACCTTGCAAAGGCATTTGACACAATACCCCACTCAGGCATCATAGATAAGCTATCCAGCCTAAATATAAACCCCTATGTCACAAGATGGGTCGCAAACTGGCTCAAAGACAGAACCCACAGAGTCAGAGTTGCTGGGGCCATGTCAGACTCAAAACTGGTCACAAGTGGCGTCCCACAAGGTTCTGTCCTGGGACCTCTCTTGTTCGGTATTTACTTTTCTGAGGTACAGGCCAACGTGGGAGGACTATGGCCCACCAAGTTCACAGATGACTGGAAACTGGGCACCATAATTGACTCTCCAGTTGACACAAACATCCTTCAAAAAGGTCTCGCAGAGACGGATAACTGGTGCCAGACCATGGTCTAAAGCTAAATGCCAAAAAGTGTATAGTCATACCCTTTGGCAAAAACAATGTGCCCACAAATTATCACATAGGTGGTAACCCATTAAGTACAGAGAAAGTAATTAGGGATCTGGGGACCCAAGTTGATTGCAATCTCTCCTTTGACAACCACATTGCCAAAGTGGTTAGAAAGACCTTCTACATAGCCCACCTCATCATGAAAGGATTCACATCTAGATCAAGAGAGGTAATCGTGCCTTTTTATTCATCCCTCATCAGGCCCATCATAGAATACAATGCCCCCTTTGGGATGTACCTTACCCGACACCTGCAGCAATTAGAAAGACCCCAAAAGTACCTCACCAGGAGGATCAAGGGACTCAAATAGATGCCCTATGCTGCTCAGTTAAAAAAACTCCAGCTCTACTCAGTTGCATACCGTCTACTTTGAGGCGATCTATGCCTGACATATAAAGCTATGTCCAACCCAGAATTAATGGACATGCTCCACCTCAGTAAATCTAAATCCCTTAGAGCCACACGCTCAAGGGACTTGAACCTCAGCACAGAAATAAATAGAACATGCTGGAGGGACAGATTCATAACCCAGAGGCTCCTTTCGCTCTGGAATAGAATTCCAATTCATGTTAGGCAGAGCACCTCACTGACTCTCTTCAGGAAGAATCTTGATGAGTGGATGGGGGATCATAGGTTTGTCCCGGGGATTACTTCCGTGTCACTATTAGACAGAGGCACAGTAAACTACACTTTAAAAAGGGCACAGTATACTCAAATCAAGGGGTGGCATAAGCCAAACACAATCGGGCTAGGCTTATAAATGCCCCAGGGCAGATAGCCTAGTATGAACCTATGAACCTATGAACCTATAAAACCAAAATAAATACCCAAACTTACAGAACAGTGATCCAAATTAATCAAAGGTAGTCCAGCTGTTATGTTAGTGATTTCTAAAATGGAATTTGTACCAACAAGATCCAGTGCTTGTTTCTCCCTGGTTGGTGTATTTACTAATTGGCATATATTAAACTGAATTAAACAGTCTAAGAATTCATCTTCCAATTTCAAACATCATGAATACTCTAATCAATTAATGTGGGATAATTCATGTCATCAATTAAAATGACAAATCTATGCAAAAGATGTAACTCAAGAAATTTAACAAATTCTTTACAAGTGAAATAATTCATAGATGGTTTCTTGTAAAGACAAATTAACTTTAAAGCTCTCTGATCAAGATTTGAGTATAAGTCCAGTATTTTAATTTCAAAGTATGTATTAAGTGCAACAAGAACAAGTATTCTTTAAAGAGCCTTCTTTGTTATGATAGGAGAAGATAATTGGAAATACAATACCCAGGAGGAACTTCTCCCTGCGGTAGTTGTAATTTTTGTCATTTTATAGATACTCAACATTTTATTTATTTTTATTTTTTATTTATTTATTTAA
The DNA here is from genome assembly GCF_019279795.1 of Protopterus annectens. Classification (NCBI taxonomy): domain Eukaryota; kingdom Metazoa; phylum Chordata; order Ceratodontiformes; family Protopteridae; genus Protopterus; species Protopterus annectens. The sequence continues at coordinate 174,381,837 of NC_056729.1, read as the reverse complement.
CATTTGTTGACCGGGAAAGTCTGACTAGGTTCCACAGATCCTGTTTTCAGTGGAGGCCTGGGGAGAAATGCTCCAGAACATAGTTTTGTTCATCCTGTTACCAACCAAAACTACCAGTCATACATAAAAGCTACATGTATTAGTTCTGATGTGGTTTATCTGGCTAGTTCCCAGTCATGTTGTAGTTTTTATGTAGGTAAAATGGTGAGAAAGCTGAGAAAGAGAATCAGGGGAACATTTGCAGGTGATTAGAAATAAATATTTGAAGAATGCTTTAGCTCACCATATACACAAAGAAGGGGATTTACATGTTTTTTAAGTTTAGGGTACTGGATCAAGTGAAACAAAGTGCTAGGTTGGAAGATCTCAATATTTTTTTTAGAACAGAGAGAAACAAAATGGATAGTGAGACTGCAGGCTGATGTACATCCATGATTAAATGGATATGTCCTTTTAAAACCTATTTTGAAAGGGCAGAAGCTGTTTAAATGAGTTAATTGAAACTATTTTGTTATAGGTTGTTTGATTAGAATGCTATAATATATAATGGAGTGTTTTATTTTAATTTATTATTGTCTGAAGAAGTGCTCATAGTAGTATGAAAATGCTAACCTTTTAATAAAAAGTTTTTTACATTTTATTTTCTTGCTGCTGTGGTGGTTCTGTGGATTTTACTAGACTTTGCTGCTACATTTTTGTTGCTTCTACAGTACCCTTTTTCCACAGTGGAATACTTATTTTGTGTTAAGTCTATATAATAAACTATTTTTAATACTATTAGTATCCCACCTCAATTTCTTGTAACCGTAGAAAGTCAGTCTTTGTATACCTAAGAAACATAAGTTAGTTGAGTCCCATGCTTCAGTAATAACAATTATATCAATATTCTCATGCTTTACATGAACAGCAATTCAAGGTATTTATTCTCCTCACTCCTCACATTATAATAGTACAACTTCAAAGAATTGTTAAATGTGGGCATTCTTAAATAGCAAAAGGAGTATGACCTAAACAAATTGACTACTGACATTAATTTACCTTGAACAAAACTAGACCAATAAAAACATAAGTGTAAATTATCTCTAGGGAACATATGGTAGTTACCGGTAAATTCTTCCCAACATGCAACTAATGGGAAGTTGTAGGAACTGCATAAGAGTATTAACCAGCCATTAAGTAAACCACCCTTAATGTTGAGATAGTCATTCCATTTAGAGCTAGGAAAAAATTTCACCCAATACCACCATAATATTATTAGTTTTTAATAGCCCAACAAACTGTAGTAAAGCTTTTGTCATGTGTTTAGGTGCAATAGTTTTCATATCTTTTGTCCTACAGTGTACAAACACAGCAGTATAGGATACTGTTCCTTATAACAACTTCAACAGTAATTTAGGCAGGTGAAATAATTTTAAACCAGGAAGACATGAGGTAGTAACAGTATTTGGATAAATATTGAGTCAGTTAAAAATAAAATTTCCTTGTTCAATTTTTCATTTTCGTCATCAAATAATTTTAAACCAGGAAGGTATATGGTCGTAATAGTACCTGGATAAACATTGAGTCAGTTAAGAATAAAGTTTAATTTTCATCATGACCTTTAGTAATGACATCAGTAATAAAATCCATAGTATTGTTATTATCTAAACAGTTGCTTAATCTTCCTATGTAATGCCCTTTTTATTTTTTAATTGTCATTTACTTCATCAATGACATGAGTAGGCTTATCAATAATGTTACTAGTATCATTGTTCATTACAACAATTTCAGGACATAAAACTAAGGGTGGATGACAGGTGACTTCATTTAACTCTCCTCTAGGATTTCTTGCGATACTGACCTGAGTATTAAACTTAGTCAAACAGGTAGATCTATGGAAATAGTTGAAATATGACCCTCAACAGTCTTCAAACAGATGACTATGAGACTTCAAGTATTAAGTCAGAGCTTACATCATTTAGTGTAAAAGAATAATAAATTTCTACATTACTTAACTCATTGTTGGAAGAAGGTTCGACTTTATTAAATAATTTAGCTTTGTTAATTTTTTCACTTATTGTGTAGAGTTATAGAAGTTTGAAAAGTTGAACATTGTGTAACTGAAACTTTCCTTTTTTAGTATTTAGCAGATCAACTTCTTTTTTTTTCCAATTAGTAATGGTCCTAATCTTAGTTGCTGCTTTAGAATTGTTCATGGTTTGATTCTCAGCTTCATTGTTTGTCCTACTACACTTTGCTGAATGACTAATCTTTAGCTTGGACAATTTCAAAACAGCTGTTTCTACTGATTCAATACTTATTAATCATTTGCTCTCCCTTATTAAATGTATTTAATGAATCAGTTCCAGTGATATTATCTGAAACTGTATTTAATTCATTATGCAAGTTATTAACAATATTACTTCTTAAATTACTGTTATCAGATGGAGCTGCTAAAGCTAACACATTCTCCTTCCAGGAAGACACAAAGATGAAACTAGTGTTTAATACATTTTCCAGCTCCTTTTGTGTTAACAACTTGGATGAAAACAGTTTACTATCCAAAATAATTGGTAGTTTAGTGAACTTTTTACAGTTTATACATGACTGCAAATCATTATCCCATTATTAAACAAGAACACACCACAACCACTGCATGCGCTCTTAAAATTATGTTTAATTAGATCATTAAGTTGGAGTTCATTAAATGTATCTATTGCAAAAATTAATTTTAAGAGAAAAGACAGAAAAGAGATAAACTAGAATGTTATTCTAAGTAGGAATAAATTAATTTACTCAATAAGAACTAAGTGATGAATATTATAGCAGAGTTAGATAAAAGTAATAAAATCAAGCAAACATTTTATTAAATTAATAAAAGTTGCATTTTTCTAAACTCAGAAATCACAAAAATCACGGAAAGATGTGCAAAGAGCATCTTTGCATCTTCGCATCATTGCTAGATATGTCACTTAACTCTCTGTTGCTCATAGACCATTTCCTTAAATATTCTGCTTCAACCAATAAACAACAATCAACAATGCAGCTGTCTGAAATAAAAAAAAAAAAGTAAGGTGAGCTCCCTGTGTCTTGATACGGTTGTGTGAGAACTCACAAAGTATAATAAATGCTTTTGTTGGTTATGATATTAAAGTGAAATTAATCATTTAACAGTCTGATTTGGCCAGTAAAGTTGGTAAATAAACATATGCTCCTTGCATCATTGTGACTGCAAGTTGTTTTTGTATTTAGATATTGCCAGTGTTTTTTTCTTGATACCTCTGGCATCTCGGTCAGTCCTGTGTTTTCCATTTACTTTAGATATTGAACAGCACCTGATTACCAGGTTGTCATAGCAATTTTCCATTTCACAAATTTATTTTCATTAAGTTTTAACTCAAATTTTGGAATTCATGGAGTTTGGGGACAAAGTGTTACAATATGTGGATGATGTTTTTCATGTAGACAGCTACTGCAAAGGAGCATGTGGACAATCTGGGTGGTATATTTGAAACCTTACACAAGGCAGACTTGAAAATGGACTTGAACAAGATTCATCTCATAAATTAAAACTCTTAGCTTACGACTAGGTTTTGCAGGAAACGGAAGACAGCCAGTGAATAACAGGGTGCCATTCCAAACTGCATTGCAGGGTTATGGAAACTTTTCAGGTTGATAATTTTTTTTAGGGAATTTTGTTGAAGATTTTGCTTAGAGATTTAAAAAGTGCTTTGACTAACACTGGGACCCTTATTAGTGTTCACTCAACTCAGCAATTTTATGGCCAGGTACATGCTATTGATAAAGTTATCCCAGCTGTACTTTTGTGAAAATGGACCAAAGAAAATACTTGAATTCTATCCTGAGTCCACATTTTGAGATACTTTTCTCAAATCATGAACCTTAAAATGCAATTTCCTCCCTCTATTAAACATGGCCTCTGAGTGTACTGAAATATGATGCAGACAAAACATATTGGTGTTTTTGTTCCCTTAACAATCATGTCAGCTATGAATGATTTAGCACCCGGTTCCCCATGAATGTGTGGAGCACTGTTGGAGAGATGTGGCCTCTTTCTGTCTGCTCTATGACCCAGTGACTAGTGGCACTCCTCGACAAAATTGGGGATGGCTATCCCTGGCCAACTGGAGGTCTGCGGTGCTGCGGTATTGTTATGTTTAGGTGAGATTCTGACTTAGAGGCATTCAGTCATAATCCTGCAAATGGTAGCTTTGTACTGTTGGCTCCTCAGCCAAGAACATACACCAAATGTCTGAACCTGCGGTTCCTCTCATATTGAGCAGGATTACTATCACAACCACACATCATCAGTAGGGTAATACTAAACTGTCTCATGACAGTTACAGGTACCTGATGCAACACAGGAGTCATCTCAGGAAATTGTAAGGGCATCAGTTCTCAGAGAATGGCAAAATGGATAGTTCTTTTTAGGATGGAAATTGAACTACGTATGGAGGAAAGTATCTCCTGGCACAAGTAATGCAGCATGAGGGAGGAAGTCATGATTGCTGCCAAAAACAGGAATACATTTGGCTATTGCCTTTTTGGGACAGTATACCTTGAAGGTGCCTGATGTTGTTGTAAGGGGTGTACTATTTGGATTCCAGATGAACAGTTGGTGTTCAAGTACAAATTGTTCAACAACACACCACTTCAGGATATGAAGCCAGGGACAGGCCGTCATTTGTGGAACTTTGTGTAAAACTACAGAACAGCCAGTGATGCTGCTTCTGTCATATCCTCACTCATTCTACTTTTGCTATTTTGGGGTCAAGAGAGACATAGCAGATTCCAAGGAAAAGCCTTTCCAACATGATAAAATCTGAAAATTGTTTAGGCAAATGGAAAAACACCAGGACAATGGCCATTCTGCCAAGACAAAACACATTAAAACTGATTAGAAGTCAACATGTTTTGTGTACTTCAGTAGCAGATAAAGCAAAAAAGAAGCTTCCTTGAATGGGCTTGAGAGATATTCAAGCAAGTCCAGAATGTATACACAAACTGACTGTAGTAGATCCACTAGATGTTCACAATAACAATAATAACATGGGATGCTACCAGATAAAAATGCCCAGTTTATTTCATAACAGATAAAGCTTTCTGGAAGCACCCTTCATCAGTATAAAACATATTTTAAAACAGTCCCTTTATATACTAGTAAAATTCAGCACATGACACAGCCAGCCAATAATAATGAACAATTAATTAAAAATAAAGTTGAACTCTCCATTCATAAAAAACACTTTACTTAAAGAAGTATAAAACAGCATCCATGTGTAAAAAGTATAATCATACAACTATTTATAGTATTTCTGTTAATGAACCAATTTTGTTTTTTATAGTTACCATATTGTTGAGCCCAGGAAATATATCAACTTCTAACTTAGTGATCCATCCATATTCAACTATTTCAAGCTTATTATTGGTATCTCTTCCTCTCAGACTTTTATAAACCAATTCCAAAACCTTAAACTTAAATTCATGAGACATACCCCTATCTATTATATGTTTTGCAAAACAATTAGTAGTTATATTTCTTATCATATCAGACTTATGTTCAATAATGCAATCTTTTAATCTCATTGAACATTTTACCACATAAAAACATTCACATTTTGTACATGTAGCTAGATACACTATTGTAGTAGCATTGCATGTTGCTTGACATCTTATTTGGTATAATTCTTTTGTTACAGGATGTTCAAAATCTATCCTATTACAAATATCCATATATTTTGCAATATTTACAGAGCAACTCATTAAATGTACTGAGATATGTTACTACGTATAACAGCATGACAAGGGAAGTCGAAAATATACGAAAAAACTGGCGAATTTTAACATCAGTGCCTGAATTACTAGCTATTTTAGGCAGTAAGCTGAAGTTTGTATATAGAAATTGTGTGAACTTAAAGTGCCTGCTGTGCTATAAGGATTTTAATGTTAATATTCCAGCTCCCTCATTTAGCAAAGCTGGGACTCTACCTTGCTTCAATTGCAGTTGTTGTGTGAATATTTCTGATAGGGTCGATTTTGAACATCCTGTAACAAAAGAATTATATCAAATAAGATGTCAAGCAAATGCAATACTGCTGCAATAGTGTATCTAGCTATGTGTACAAAATGTGAATGTTTTTATGTGGGAAAATGTTCCAGGCGATTAAAAGATTGCATTATTGAACATAAGTCTGATATGAGAAGAAATATAACTAGTAATGGTTTAGCAAAACATATAATAGATAGGGGTATGGCTCATGAATTTAAGTTTAAGGTTTTGGAAACAGTTTATAAAAGTCTGAGAGAAGGCGATACCAATAATAAGCTTGAAATAGCTGAATATAGATGATTCACTAAGTTAGAAGCTGATAGATTTCCTGGGCTTAACAATATTGTAACTATAAAACCAGTATGGCTTCATAAACAGAAATACTATAAATAGTTGCATGATTATACTTTTTATACATAGATGCTGTTTTATACTTCTTTAAGTGAAGTGTTTTTCATGAATGGGGAGTTCAACTCTATTTTTAATTAATTGTTTGCTATTATTGGCTGGCTGTGTCATGTGTTGATTTTTACTAGTATATAAAGAGATTGTTTTAAAATATGTTTTATACTAATGAAGGGTGTTTCCTGATAACTTTATCCGTTATGAAGTAAATTGAGTGTTTCTATCTAGATATCCAAGTCCAGCCATAACTGTGATTGAACAGGCTTCCCCAGTGTGCTAACATTTCTCCACTTCAAAATTTGATAGAAGCCCAAGAAAGGAATAGAGAATTTGGCATTCTGACAGGACTACAAACCAAACTGGCATCTTGTAAAGAATTATTGCATACTCAAAATGTTGAGGGCACAAAGTATTTAAGTTCACTCATACCATTCTTGTGCACCTGTGACCAAATAATCAAACTATGGCACACTGGTCTGAAACATACATGCCACAACATTACAGAACGATGACTGATTTGCAAACAAAACAATCCAAAAGTAAATGTAATCCAGTTTCCTCAATGGAGTCGCTGCAAATCAACTTTATATGAACTTTACCTTCCATAAAGTCTGGTTACAAATACGTATTGGTATTTGCTGATATGTTTTCTAAATGTGGAAGCTTGGCCAGTTGTAAATTATGCAGCCCAAACAAACTACAGCAATGTAACTCTGGATAAGTGCCTTTTCTCACTGGAGTTTCCCAAAGCTATTTAAAGTAATAATGGGCCACATTTTCTATAAAATGTCATAAAAGAGATGTGCAATTTGTTAGAAATGTATCAGCAATTCCATGTGCCATAACATCCAAAATCTGCAGGAATTGTACAAAAATGAAATGGACTTTAAATTCCAGACTGCCAAAAGTGATATAGAAAAATGACAAGGATGGGGTGATTTGCTAGTCTAATGTACTGTTGTACATTTGGGCATCAGTAACAAAGGAACAGGGCATACCTCTCAGCTGTAGAGATTTTCACAGAATGTTCAGAATTTTGCTCCTTATTTTTGGTCTGTTTTGTCATAAAATTTGTGATTTTCTTGATTTTTGTGGCAAATCAGTGAGGACTGGATTCACTAAATAATGACAGTCATTTGAGTTTCAGACTCATATCCTTCAGAAAATCCATGGTAACACAAAACCTTTTATTCTAGCAATTTTCAAAGTTTATAAGACCAACATTTAAAATGTGCCCCTATTTTAAGGGGCTTTATGCCCCATTATGTTTGGCTTTATCCAGATATTTTGTGCTATGAGGTTCAGAGCTATGGAAAAGGACCCTTGTGAATTAATAATGGGTAGAAAACGGCAGTTCATTTTATTCCTGTTAAGAATATTAGCAAACATTCTGAAATTAATACAGTACTGAATGAGCACACTTTTTAGCTGTTTTTTTTTTTTAATCAGCCAGGCTTACATTTGATCTTAATAAGCTGATCAAGCATGTTTTTTTTTCTTTATAACCTCTT
>NC_056729.1:174358872-174368872 GCF_019279795.1 Protopterus annectens | reverse complement strand
TGATACCACAATACAAAGACAAGATGATCAGCTTTAACAATTGGCTCAAGTACTGGTGTCATTCTAAGGGGATCCAATGTCTGTCTGCCTGGGATGACATGTTGGACAAGCCACGCTTTCAAGGGATGGCTTACACCTGCCACCACTGGGCTTCCGGATATTGGCTAAGGCTCTTGGCACCCCTATAGTGCCTTTTTAGGCAAGGCGCAAAAGACAAACCCACCTCCTTAGAAAACAAAATGGAAAAAACTAAGGGTAATGCTGCTCAACGCCAGAAGTCTAAATCTCAAGATGCAGGCACTTGATGCACTCCTCAGCATGGAGAACATCGACGTCTGTGCAGTAACTGAAACCTGGTTCAAGGCTCCTGAGAGCACCCCAGCACTACCAGGCTATACCTCGTATCATGCTTTTCGCCCCAAAACCCGGGCGAACCACAAAGGGAGGAGTGTCCATATTCATCAAGGACACCCACACCTCCAGGTTAGTAGCAACACATGAAGCATCAGAGACCATACAGGTGCAACTAACCATAGGCAAAATTGCTATACAACTGGTAGCATGTTACAGACCACCCTCCCAATCTCAAGAACCCCACTCAGCCTTCCTGAAGACATTGAAGGATATGAATGTATCACAAAATACCATCATACTGGGAGACTTCAACTACCCAAACATAGATTGGGTACATTATTCTAGCCCTAATACCCTAGCCCAAAGGTTCCTGGAATTCATAAATTCAAATGCACTGGAACAACTAGTCACCTCTCCCACTAGGGAGATAATATACTAGACCTGATCATCACAAACATGGGGACAAAATGCTCCACACCGAAGTATACCCTCACTAGTGAGATCTGACCACAAACTAATCACCCTGGATATACATATCCCACCTCCACCCCCAGCACAAAAGACCACAGTGAAAAACTTCTCAAAAGCAGACTTCACTCTTCTTAAGACTGAGATGGTATCCTTTAAGCCCACTGTGCCAGTGGATACCACATCCCACAATGCATAATCCTTCACAAATGCTTTCTATGGACATCTCCAAGAATGCATGGATCATGCTATCCCAAACAAATCCATGTCCCTCTCCACCAAAGGTAAGTGTCCTGTCTGGTGGACCTCAGCCATAAACAAATTGTATAACAAAAGAAGAAAGCTACTGCACGTCAGAGCAAAATCCCATGAAGGGAAGACATCTCTGATCAACATTAGCAGAAAACTACATTCTCTCATAAAAACATCCAAGGCCAACTTTGAGAGAAAAATCGCTAAGGACACTAAAGATAACCACAAAGCCTTCTTCAGCTATGTTAGAAACCTGGGCGGAAACCCTCAGATATGCTCAGAGTTGGTTCAAAACAACAAAAAATACACTGAACCCACAGATATTGCCAACATTCTGGCTGACAGGTTCAGTGCAAATTTCTCCCCTCCTTCACCCCAAAAGAAGAAATACTTATCCCAGCTGAATGTAATCTCCCTGTCATCTCAGATGTCCAAGTGAGAACCGCCCTAAACAAAGCAAAAAACACAGCATCAATGGGACCTGACAGTATCCCGGGTTGCATGTTACTTGAACTCCAAGAGGAGCTAAACCCACACATAAAAATGCTATTTAACCTTAGCCTTACTTCGGGATATGTACCTGAACACTGGCGTACAGCAACAGTGGTCCCACTCCACAAGGGGGGTGCCTCTACAGACCCTGGAAACTACCGGCCCATAAGCTTAACCAGCCCAGTCTGCAAAGCTATGGAAAGAATCATTATGGAACTCATAAACAGAGACATAGGGGACCTACAGACACTTGACCCCACCCAGTTCGGCTTTGTAAAGGGCAGATCCTGCCTTTTAAACCTGGTTGACTTTTTCGAAACACTCACTAGAGCCATTGATGAGGGCAAAGCAGTCCATACAGCATACCTGGACTTGGCTAAGGCCTTCGACACAATACCCCACTCAGGCATCATAGATAAGCTCAACAGCTTAAAAGTAAACCCTTATGTCACTAGATGGGTTGCATACTGGCTAAAGGACAGAACCCATAAAGTTAAAATCGCTGAAGCAATGTCAGACTCAAAGCCAGTCACAAGTGGTGTCCCACAGGGATCTGTCCTGGGACCCCTCTTGTTCGGCATTTATTTCTCAGATGTTAAAGCAAACATGGGAGGGCTTTGGCTGACAAAGTTCGCAGATGACTGCAAACTAGGCGCCATAGTCGATACACCAGCAGACACACACATCCTACAAAAAGGCCTCACAGAAACGGACAACTGGTGCCGGAGTCACGGCTTTAAACTAAATGCCAAAAAATGTATAGTCATCCCCTTTGGGAAAAACAAAGTACCCACAAATTATCACATAGACAGCAACCCACTGAGTACGGAAAAAGTAATCAGAGATCTAGGGAGCCAAGTCGACAGCGACCTCTCATTTGACACCCACATTGCCAAAGTGGTTAGAAAAACATTCTACCTTGCACACCTCATCATGAAGGGATTCACATCCAGATCCAAGGATGTCATTGTACCCCTATATTCCTCCCTCATCAGACCCATGATTGAGTACAATGCCCCATTTGGTATGTACCTCACCCGGCATTTGCAACAGCTGGAGAGACCACAAAAGTACCTCACCAAGAGGATCAAGGGTCTCCAACATATCTCTTATTCTGCCAGACTAAAGAAACTTCAGCTCTATTCAGTAGCATACCGCCTGCTCAGAGGTGATCTCTGCCTGACGTACAAGGCCATGTCCAATCAGGATCTGATGGACATGCTCCACCTCAAAAATCCAAATCCATCAGGACCACGAGAGCTAAAGACTTAAACCTCGGCACAAGTATGAATAGGACATGCTGGAGGGATAGATTCATAACCCAGAGGCTTCCCATGCTTTGGAACAAGATCCCAGTTCATATTAGGCAGAGCCCCTCACTGACTCTCTTCAAGAGAAATCTTGATGAGTGGATGGGAGATTGTAAGTTTACCCCAGGGGTCACATCTGTGTCACTGGTAGACAGGGGCACAGTAAACTAATTCTATTATATAAGGGGACCTTCATTGTGTCACTACTAGACAGAGGCACAGTTTTCTAAATTTATTCTGTACATTTTTGTACCATTTCATGGGGTGGCAAAAGCCACAACACTATGGCTAGGCTTACAAATGCCCCAGGGCAGATAGCCTAGTACTATACTATGAAACTATGAAACTATATATAAACTGAGTTTTATATGAGACTGAAAAAGATGCTTTTTGAAAACTGCAGTATGCTTTCTGAAACTTGCAAGATGCCCTCTGACCTAGTAATTGCTAGCACAGCAATATTCATGTTTATGCCTTTTGAAAATGTACTTGAGAAGCAGGTGCTTATCTGCTAGGTCAGGGAATGAATGAACAATACTATATTCTGTAAATGTAATGATTTTAAACAATCAGCTCTGTTTGAAGCATGAGAACATGTGCAGCTGCAGAAGCTTAGAGATAAAGTAGACAAAGAATTATTAGAGAAATGAACTGCTAGGATTGTGCTTGAATTAGCCATAGTACCGTGAATGGTAACATAACATGTATCTAACTGGTAGTAATCAAGGCAATGTTGTTTTCCTCAGGAAGTTTCTCACAAAAATTGTTAAATCAGCAGAAATTCATGGGAATGATGGTCAACAGATGATGATGAAAATGCTGGTAATCTGTTATGTCAGCTTGGTAGGCCATGTCTAGTTAGAGAATGTATAAAAATGAAAGTATTTCCTGTTTCTAGTTAGACAACCTCTGTAATAGCACGTTTTTGTCTCCTTGCTGCAAGATTAAAGTGCCTTAACCTGAACCTACTGTGTTTTGATCATTTTTAAAGTATATTTTTAATTTGACAGTTTGGTCCTTCGGACCGGAAAGTACCTCTCGCTCTAGGCCTAGGTCAGAACTGGGTCCGGTGGCATGCACCAGTACGGAGAAGAGGCCAAATCGGCTCTTCTGCTTTGAAAGACCTCCGACTAAATTGTCGTTCGAAAGAGGCCAGCCACTGTTTCTGATCTGGGATTGGAGGACGAGTCAATGATCCGGTGGATCAACTCATGGATGGTCAGGTAAGGAGGAATTACCTTATTTCTGTTTTAAGATCAGGGACTAGCTGTAGAACTGTTTTTGTCAGGAAGATTTGCATGTGCAGATCAGGGACAAAAAAGGTTACTGTTTTGTCATAGATTAGGGAAACAGAATAGGTAGGCAGTTATTCTAGATAAACTGTGAAAAGGTGTAGAAGCATGGTACCATGTGATAAGAAGGGTTATGTAACAATTTACGGCTTAGCTAAGGCAACAATGGGAAATCAGTGCATGAAAAGTTCCCAAGACCCACCCCTAACTGAAGACGCAAAATATATGCAATTTCAGCGTGCCGACAATGTTAAGTACTATACAAAATGGGTTGATAAGTATAAATTTGATGGTAATTTAGATAAACTTGCACTTATTAAACTTGTCAGGCAACTAAAAACAGACGCAAAAGGTCAATTAAAAAAGTAACGACAATTAGGAGTCCCTTAGGCACATAGGTAGCTTGAGGAAGCAAATTGCAGGGAACAAAAGGTTAAAAATTCAAAAACAATGTTCTTAGACAAAGAAGATAATAACCTGGTAATAGCAACAGCCCCTCCTTCGCCCCCTCCACTTCCCCTACCAGAATATGAAGCGAGTGGACAAGCTGACCCACCTCCGCTGTATCCAGCTGTTTCTACAGCATCAAAACTATTTGTTAGGGATCCTGTCAAGACAAGGTCTCCAACACGCGACTTGAGAAGGGAGATTGAACTATGTGAAGTAAATAGAAAATCACAAACTATGAGTGAGGAAGAAATATGTCCACTCATGCAGGACAGGTGGGGCAGGATCCGACTCTTTTAGTTTATAGACCGTGGACACCGGAAGATATCCGGGAAGCCACGGAGGGAATTCCCCATCCGAAAGTGAATTTTCGAAAATTTTTAGAAGATTTACAGGGTATGAGATTAAGTTACCATTTGAATGGAGAAGAAGTAGAAAAAGTAGTTAGACAAATTGTGGGTCCAGATTGGCACATGATCAGTGGCGACTGGAATCCCTGTGACGCACAGCTTAGAACACTCCCACATACTAATGCAGAATTGGATGGCAGAGTGAAAGGTCTGACAGACCGAATCTCTGAAAAATGGAAGCCTAGGGCTGATTGGACTTGCACTAATCAGTGCATTCAACAAGAAGGTGAAACAGTTGATAGATATTATGCTAGATTATTAGAATGTTTTAATAACCACTGCGGAATGCAGATACCAGAAAGCCAGACACAAGATTCCTCATATGAACAACAGTTAAAGAATGCATTCTTGAAAGGTAGTATAACTCCCATTAGCAGCTTTATTACGAAGCATATGGTAGATCATCGTAGATTGCAGCCATTACTTGAATATGCTAGACATGCAGAGAGACATTTTAATAGTAAAAAGAAAAAGAAAACTCAAGTATTTTCAGCAGAAGATGGGTCAGAAGTATTTGTAGTACAAACTGGGAGAAAGGGTAAGAAAAATAACCAGGGAAATAAACAATCCGACAAGCGATCAGAAGATTTTGAAGAAAGAAAGAAAAGAGGTGAATGTTTTAAATGTGGGAAAAAAGGACATTTAGCAAGGGATTGCAGGTTAAATAAAAAAGGTGACTACAGAAAATAAGGAAGATGAGGAATGACTATATGATAGTCAGGAATCACTGAATGAAAATAAACAGGAAAAGACAAGTGCAAATGTGATAGCGAGGGTAGAGGATGTGACAGAAAGGGTAGAGGATGTACATGAATTTGTAGACGTTGAGGAAAATGAAATTTTGGACTTAGCCTTATTGAGCATAGAGCTTTACTGAGGAGATACAAAACCGGAAGTGACGCTTCTGGTAGAGGGGAGGGAAGTCACATTTTTGTGTGACTCAGGGGCTTCATGGACCCTGATACACCATTCCAAATTACCGGAAGATTCAGAATCACCAGATTATATACTAGTGAAAGCAGCTAATGGACAGCTGTATCGGGAGCCACTCTCCCATGACATAGCAATAACAGACCCCGTTTCAGGAATGACCCAGAAAAGTAAAATTGTAGTTTCTGCAAAATGCCCAGTAAACCTTTTGGGTAGAGACTTAATGCAGATATTTGGCATAGCCGTAGTTCCAACCATGCAGGGTATGGAAGCACAGCGACAAATGGATACTTTTCACGACCCGTGTAACCGAGGGTGAGACATATTATTGGTACAGCCAGGACTTGGTTACGACTGGTCCAGGGGCAGTAACCGAAGAACTGATGAACGCAGCCATCAGTAAATCCCCCTCTCTCGACACTGACAAACAGCATTTGTTACATTGTTCTCTGTATTACTGTAGTAGACCAGGACCTGATAAAGAATATGAACAGGAATTATTTCAGAACCATGCAAACAGACTAGTGTTACGAAACTTGTACTGGGACACAGAAGGAAACAGTGTAGTAAGCTGTTCATTGCCCCAGGAATTTTTAGCACTTTACAAATCTAATCGATTGCCACATATTAGCTTAACTAAGAATAAAAGTTTGAAATGGGCAGACTTAGGAGAAAAAGTCACAAGATGGGAAAAACAGACAGAATTAGAACTCTCTGAACAAGGAGTACAGAAAAAGAAATTTAATTGGATAACACAGACACACCCAGCTGTGCACTCACAGGCTAGTGAGAATAGCTGAGTATTACTCTTATTGGAAGAAGAGGAAAAAGCCTTGCGAAACATACCAGAGACTCTCTGGTCAACAGGGAAATCTGATGTAGGACTTATACGAACAGCAGGACTAGTTACTATTACGCCAAAGTCAGCATTTAGACCTCAGAAAAGACAGTATCCCTTGAGAAAGGATGCAGAGATAGGGATCAAACCTATAATAGCAGCCTTACTTAAGGAAGGAGTCTTAATAGAATCTCCTGATTCACCATGTAATACACCCTTATTTCCTGTCAGGAAAGCAAACAGGGAATGGCTTATGGTCCAAGATTTACAGGCTGTAAATAAGGCAGTTATACCCAGGGCACCAACGGTGCCAGATCTGCACACCTTACTGAATGATTTAAAGCCTCAGCAAATGTATTTTTCTGTGGTAGATATTAGTAATGCATTTTTCTCAATACTGATACACCCTGACAGCCAACATTGGTTTGCATTACATTTCAGGGGAAATGGTATACATATACGAGATTACCACAGGGATATTGTGAAAGTCCAACGATATTTGCACAAGAAATGGCAAGCAACCTGGCGGGATTTATCCCACCGAAAGGTAGTCAGATTTTACTTTATGTAGACGACATTCTTCTGGCAGCCCCCACCCAGCAAGAATGTAAAGAGAACACCATAGCATTATTACAATTTTTAGCTACTCAAGGACACAAAGTAAACAAAAACAAACTGCAACTTTGGAGAAAACAAGTTAAGTACTTGGAATATGTAATATCCAAAGAAGGTAGAATATTAGATGAAGATAGAAAAACAGCAATATTACAAGCACCTAGACCAACTACCAAGAAGGAAATGATGTCCTTCCTGGGAACTACTAATTTTTGTCAGAGTTGGATACCAAATTATGCTTTGGAATCTGCTCCACTGACTAATTTGATATTCAAAAAGCCGATGGCAGCACAGAATTTATTACAATGGACACCAGAAGCAGAAGCAGCTTTCTGCAAGCTGAAACAATTGATAGTATCATCCTTAGTTTTAGGATTACCGAACTATCATAAGCAATTTTTTCAAACTGTAGACTGTAAGCAAGGTTATGACATCAGTATTGACACAGCAACATGGGGACAAGCAACGCCACATAGCTTACTATTCATCACAGTTAGACCCAGTGGCTCGGTCCCTGCCCCACTGTGTACAAGCGGTAGTTGCAGCTGCAATGGCAGTGCAGGCTTCGGCCTCAGTAGTGTTATTCCACCCTCTCACATTGAGAGTGCCTCATGCAGTCACAATTATTTTACTGCAAGAAAAAGTAGCATATATTTCTCCTGCTAGACATCTTTCCTGTATGACTATACTGTTGAGCCAACCTCATATGACAATTGAACGATGCACAACTTTGAATCCGTCAACCTTGCTCCCAACCCCTGCAGATGGCAAACTGCACTGCTGCCTGCAGGAGATTGAGCAAAAGACATTACCTAGACAAGACCTTACAGATGTTCCCTTGGATGATGCCGAGGTGACATACTATGTGGACGGCTCATGCAGGAGGGGTCCTACAGGACAGATCCTAGTGGGGTATGCAGTCATTTCTGATACTGAAACTTTAGAAGCAAAATCTTACCACACAATTTATCTGCACAAGCAGCAGAGTTGATTGCCTTGACAAGGGCATGTACCTTAGCAAAAGGTAAGAAAGTGAATATTTTTACTGACAGTCAGTATGCTTTTTCTACTGTACATGTTTTTGCGCAGCAGTGGAAAAATAGAGGAATGATAACATCTACTGGTAAACCAATTAATCATGCGCAATTTATTTTATACTTATTAGACTCTATTCAGTTACCTCAGAAAGTAGCTATTTGCAAATGCGTAGCTCATACCAAGCAACAAGATAGAATTTCAAAAGGTAATGCGCGGGCTGATACAGCTGTGAAACAGGCAGCTTGAGCCTCAGAAGCTTTTCTTTTGAGTGAGGAATTACAACCCTCTGAGATTTTAGATTTAGAAATGTTAAAAACAATGCAGACACTTACTACAAATGTAGAAAAACAGAAGTGGATAAAATGAGGAGCAATCCTTGAAAAAGGACTGTACATCTCCAAGGAAAAGAAACCAATTTTGCCATCTAACTTGTTTAGATATGCAGCTTTGTTGAGCCATGGGCAGAGCCATGTCTCAACAGGGGGGATGGTACAGTTAGTGAATCAAGTGTTTACAACATATGGATTTACAAACTACACAAAAAAATTTTGTGCAGCATGCCATGTTTGTAACAAGCATCATGCACAAGGGGCATTGAAGCCTAAGCAAGGGAGTTTCCCTACACCACCGTATCTGTTTCATACTATTTGTATGGATTTCATAGAACTGAATAAATGTGAGAATAAAAAGTATTGCCTTATCATTATAGATATGTTTTCCAAATGGGTGGAAGCTTTTCCAACTAAAAATCCAGATGCAGCTACTGTTGCAAAGGTCCTTATTAAAGAAATTATACCCAGATTTGGCATACCGGAAAAGATTTGTAGTGATAACGGTACACATTTCGTGAACCAAACAGTGTCACAACTTAGTCGCTATTTTGGAATATCGTTAAAAAATCACTGCGCCTACCACCCCCAATCTGCAGGATTAGTTGAGAGGCATAATGGGGTGTTGAAGAATAAACACAAAAGAACTGGGTGCACTGTTTACCTCTAGCACTGTTGAGCATGAGAACTGTTCCAAATGCAAAGGGATTGACTCCTTTTGAAACTTTGTTTGGGAGGGCAAATTATACACCTCAGTGGAAACCTCTCATGTCTACAGAGCAAGAGGCTGACAGTTCACTTGCAGGGTATATGAGACGATTTTTGAATAACAAACTTTTGCAGTTAAATTCTGTTTCAGATAAAGAGCAACCGAAATTGGAAGCACCAGTAGCCCCAGGCACCTGGGTCTGGGTGAAGATTGTGAAGAAAAAGAACTGGAGTTCTCCGAAGTGGGAAGGACCATACCAGGTACTACTGTCGACACCCACTGCAGTCAAGATTGCGGAGCGAACTTCCTGGATTCATTTGACACACTGTAAACTGGTTAAGAACTTTGAATTGGACAAAAACTTTGTTACTGTTGTACAACAAGAACATAATGGCCAGGTACAGAGTGAATAGAGACATTGAGCAACCTCAGAAAACTTGCATGATCGCTATGCTAATCACATTGTTCTTTTTGTTGTGGCCACTCCTTTTTCCTGCCACAAAAGTTGAACTGATT
>NC_056729.1:174336372-174353872 GCF_019279795.1 Protopterus annectens | reverse complement strand
AGGCACTCTGGTTGGGCTGACCAATCAGTATGCTTCTTTTTGAATATTCCTGGCCATTCATTGTATATATATATATACATATATATATATTTTTTTTTTTTTTGGAACAGCTCATTGTGCTAGTGGTGGCTTACATTATAATATGAAAACTTGTCTTTCAAATGAAAAAAAAAAACAAATTCTAAACTTGACCTTAGAGAAAAAACAAATTACTTTTCATTGTCCAAGGACTTACTTTGATAGTGACTTTTCAACTGCACTGTTAAAGGAATAGAATTTATTCAACTGATTAATTTTGCCAGATCTAAGAAAACAAAATATTTTCTGAGATACCCCACAGGATACAATGAACATTTATCAATAGGTGAAACCAGAGGTATGTTGAAAGAGTATGAATAATGAATGCACAAGATTATATGGACCAATTCTAAAGTAAAATGATACCATAAATTAAAAAATTAAAAAATAAATCCTAATCCATTTTTCTCCTCCATCTCCTTCTAAAGACATAGGATGATTTTAAGTGCTCTCTTCTTAGTTAAACTAGGGTGTGTAAATTTGATATTACCAGTGTTGGTCATGGATATTAGAACAAAGGACAGGAAACTTCAGGCTTTGATTGCTTCTAGTTCACTGAAAATAACTGTGGTAAGAATGAGTTAATTTTGCTATCATACCATGTGAATTTAAGCAGCATGTAAGTAAGTCTCATTTGTACTCTATGTTAATAATGAATTTAGAAAAGCTCCCTACATTGGTATGTTATGACTTATAGACTGCAACACCATCTATACGCATTATTGAGGATGTGTTGTGACTTCCTTCAAGCTAATGTTCTATTGTTAAAACATAACTTCAGTGAACATTTTACACTTTCACACATATTTACTAAACAGCTCATTTCTTTGCTTTGGAAGGTTATCTTAGCCTAGGCATACATGAGACAGTGGTGCTCACTAAATTATTCTTGCTACAGTCACCTGTAACGGGTCTCCTGTTACCCAGCAGAGTGATACACTTTACTGCCCTTACATGCAAACATGGATTTATATCTACTTTCCTTTAGAAATGTAGGTGTTTTGCCTTTGGTTCATTGCACTGTTTTCAACTGCTTTTATACCAGTGTTTTATTTGTGGTCATATTTTGAACTTTTCTGTCAGGAGTTTTTAACTAGGCTTGATCTTATGTTTGCTTCATTGTTATATGGGGTCTATATTACCATCTCGAATGGTAAAAATATTGAATGCTCACATGAGCGAAAAGGTACAAAAATGAACTTGCTATTGTGGGGGGCTGCACCCCCCACAGCCCCAGCTAAATATATATTCCAACTCTGAGGTCGCACTACAGTAAGGAAAGGGCAAATATTCCATTCCTCACTGTACCGCGACCCCAAAAAAACAAGTTTGTTTATGTACCTTTTCGCTCATGTGAGCGTTCTATATTTTTACCATTCTAGATGGTAATATAGACCTGTTATATAGTTGTACCATGCACTTTGTCTATATTAGCATGCATACATTTTAGATTTATGCCTACTTTGCTGTACCACAAAAGTTGCATTGGTAATATAAATGAGTTGCTTTCGCCCTTAAACAAGCTTTATCAGATCAGGGAGGTAGTGAAGATATATGTCTTGCTATTTCTTACCAAAAGGTCTTTCCTCATTTAAACATGATAAATGAACCAGCTGGAACATTCTCAAATGTTTTTCTTATCTCATAAGAATGGGATAAGAACAGTATTAATAAGACAATGCCATTTACCTTTTTTGTGCAATAAAGTCTGACGCTCATTAAGAATGAATACATGGGGGAAGTGCAGAAGGACAGAATCTCATTAACTATCCTACTTGCACCTGTAGCAGGGACTGTGGGAAGAGTACCAAAACATTGTGTAGTACGTCTTAGTGTTCACAGGGAAATAGAAGGACAAGTAGTGCTTGTTCATATGCACACACCGTGATGATGGTCTGCAAGATCCTACGCTTATAGTTGCAATTATGTGACAGCCGTAAAGGACAATGATGCATGTGTGTTAATCAAGTTTTATTCAAAATAAAGGATGGAAATATAGGAAATGGATAAAAAGGAGTAAGCAAGTAGAGGGTAGAACAGAAAGAAAAATGTGAATTAGATAGATGCTGGTGGGGAAAAAGGGAAAAAGAATTGGAGGAGGGGTCAGGTGACCATTTTATATGTAAGAAGAAACAGTTGGGGAGGGTAGTAAGGGAAGTATGGCTATTAGGTTAGGGTAGGTAGCAAGGACAAATATATAAACATAGAAGACAGAGAAGGCTGACAGGGGAGGAAGTGACACAATGAAAGGAAGGACATCAGACATAAACAGGACAAAATTATGGTGACAGCGAGGACTGGACAACAGACAGGGTGGGTATAAACACAAAAGGGAGGAAAACACTAGGATGGGGGATAGAATGGGGTGTACATATGCAACCCCTGCCACTTGTGACCTATTGAGAACTTAGTAACTACCCTGAGCGTCCTCACTTCTTGGCTGTGGCTCTGTGGTAAAGCCAGTCAGCGCAAGGACATATACTTCTCAACTTCTTAGTGCAAGAATAATGAGGGGACAAAGGTCCCAAAATAGGGAGAGATTTTAAATATTGCTCTTATAAATTAGAAAGTTGCTGGAATCATAGGATTTGTGTCAGCATGCATTTCCTGAAGGATAGAAAGTCTGAAACTCAAATGTATGTCGTCATTTAATGATTTCAGTAATCAGTGATTTTACAGAAAACTACACATTTTATGAGGAACAGACAAAAATAGGCAAAAATGTTGACATTCTGGAAAAATTTGGACAGTTGAAGGGTATGCAGGGATTTGACACAATGGGTTGGTGCAAGTGGGTGTTTGTGGCCATTTCTGTTATCCAGCTGCCTGTCCATAAGGCCTTGCTCAATGTTTCTCCCAGTTGCTACTGGGTGACACGTTACCTCCATTCTCACTGCCATCTGCAGAGGTAACAGAAACAATTTTTGAGGAGGGCCAGCAGCAGTAGCTGCTACTGCAGGTGCTGCTGAATTAAGGAGGTGACTGTGGCAGCTGGGGACTCTAATGGCTCTGGTGTTTAAGACACTGGTATACTTGCCTTATCCCACTATGATATTGGAGTTGGGATATATAATTAGCAGGGGGCATGGGGTGTGGGTGGGCTGGACCCCCTGTATGTTGGTGGCCCAGCATACGTGGATGGTGGTAGGGGTGTGGGTCTTGAAGATGCTGCAAATAAATGTAAAATTACTGGAGAGGAATAAAATAAAAAACAAACAAATAAATAAATGTGTATAATAGATAGGATAACGTGAAAGAGGACTGGGAGACACAAGTACAAAAACAATGAAAAAAATACAGGAAAAACATAACCTGTGTCTTGCTATTTTACATGTACTGTAATTCAATGTTCAAGATACACCAACTCCACTGTAACAATGATAGGTCAGTACTCAACATATAGCGGACTTGCTTTGACAGCCTTCAGCACATCCAGACTAAAAGGCAATGCATTCATATGCTGAGCTACAGCTTCAGTCCAAGTAAAAGCTGCAACGACTCACAAACTCATGCTGTGTGTCTCATAATTGCAGAATGAAGGAGGCAGCATATAGTTCACACCCTTCTGTATATCACATTGTTGTTGGCACTGTACTCAGAAAGACCAATGAAAACACCTACTGAAAATTGTGTGAAACACCCTGAGGAATAGGCAAGGGTTCGAAATAGAACAAAAGCCATTAGTACAGCTAACAACAATATTTAAAATCTGCCCCTAGTCCACACCTCAAGCTGCCTAGCTACATACACAATCCTTCTGAAGAGTGCCCTGACTATTGCTATGACAACTGTCAGAATTGCTGAGATGTACAGCTATATGACTATAAAAGGTATATTCACTCTGGTGCCCCTTGAGGCACTGCAGCTTCCTGCTGTGCAGTTGTGTATTCTCTGCAGTTAGTCCAGGACCTGAGGAGAAATGGGAGTGTATTAGACAATTCATAGGTTCATAGGTTCATAGGTTGGTACTAGGCTATGGGCCCTAGGGCCTATCGAAGCCTAGCCATAACAATGCCCTGGCTATTTCTTCCCACACTATATACTTCCCTGGACCCCTGTCTAGCAGGGTGATTGACGTGATCCCTGGGGTGAATTTCCTTTCTCCCATCCAATCATCAAGGTTCCTTTTGAAAAGGGCCAAAGAGGTGCTCTGCTTGACATGTATGGGCAGTCTATTCCAGAGACTGGGGAGTCTCTGGGTGAGGAACATATCCCTCCAGCATGTTTTGTTTATTGTGATGACAAGGTTTAGATCCCTGGAGCGTGTGCCAAACTGATTATCACAGTCAGTTTACATTGACGTTATCCAGGAGAATTACAGCTGTACAGCTGTTGTACTGTGTTGTACTGTGTGGACCTTTAACCAATACTCATATGTGACTTACATTTGATTCACAGCCTCTTTAAACATATGGGAATGTCAGACACTCAAGCAGCATGGTGTATGTGCTTTGGGGAGTTGTTTAAAGGGCATTTTTGGGCCACTGTCAGTCAATCATGATGTTAATAGTGGTGTTTTTAATACCTACAGAGCAAAGTTGAAAAGAACATCTAAAAAGAAACCTACCAAAGTGTCTGCTTAGAAAACTATACAAAAGGCCAGGTTCTCAGATGCTAAGAATGATGACCTTATCCAGGGCTTCTTTGGCTTGGATGCATTTGACTTGTCCTACCATGACCTTGTCCTGAAAGACATGATAGGGGATATAAATGTAGTTGGTGGCCAGAACCACTCATATAGTCTGACACAGGGCCAGCAATGTTATTAATGTTGCATAACAACAGGCTACTCTCCAGGCATTTGGGAAGGTAGGTCAGTGGGAGGAGGACTGCTGGCTAGACCACCTGTTATGGAGATGGAATAGTTTTCTTTGTCCCTCAGGGACAATGATATCTCCAACAGGTCCCACACTGCAGTGCTGAATATCTATTCAGAGGTTCAACAGGCAAGACGAATGTTTACTAAAGATGCCCTAGTGTCTACTGCTGTTTCTCTTAAGTAGCACATGTAGGACATCCATAGCCATTCTTCTTTGGCCTAGTTGTTAATGATTTCTGTTTGGGATATGTAGGCACCTCATGGATTACACTACCGTGACTGTCTATTCAGGATATTGTATTTAACCATTGAATATGGACAAGCTACTTCTGCAAAATCACATTTACTAGTATGCATCTCAATGGGCTTTATTTAGTTTGCTGTACTTTGCTAGTTCATAGGTGATTCTTTATCCAGCAGCACCACCACTGAGGAACTGCCACCGCCTGAGATTGGAGGATCTGATTTCTATGTATAGAATAGTGTGAGTGAGTTGTCACAGTCAGGAGGTGCGGTGTATGGGCTGAATGCAGGGAATGTGACTGCTACATCCTCCTACATATTCCATTGATGTAGCATCTATGTCTATGGACACCAAGGAAACACATACTACACAGAGAGGCCAGGTTACTGGGGACAACATATCAGGCATGTGTTTTTATTTGTCAGTAGTTCCAATGGGCAGAGGTAGACACATAGGGGAGTTAATACTGGGTCCTGATGGAGATATGGTTACTGCCATCCCAAACTTAGAATATAACTGGCTGCAACTCAGCTTATATTCATGGCCATCACAGAGCCACAGGAATATTCAGCACCACACTGCCATGGCAGAGGTGATTAGGGTGATGTAGGGTGTGCAGAATGACCTCCTTCAGAACATGTCACACATCTGACTGTTTTGACAGACAAAATAATTTACATGTATGTGCCCTTGAGACTGCCTGAAAAGTGTGAGGTACCATTCACTAGCTGTTCTGCCAATACATACATGGATGGTTGCCATCACAGCAGTACACGAGGTAGATCATGCTCAAGCATCACTAGCAGGTTTACTGATACATCAGTTGTGGAGAGGTCTATATCTTGGAGAGGATGCCCCTGGAGATGAGGGACTAATGGTAGTGGCACATCTGGTGATGTACATTGATCTCCATTATGCAACATCCAGCTGCTAGCCTGGACATGGTACAATTAGTGCTACTTCTGATAGAGGCAACAGCTGTTGCTAGTTTTGTACATGAGATGTACATCCCCTTCTATGCATGCCTTGCACTTCTCCACATGATCAACAGTCAGTGTTGCACCTACTGCTAAGACTATGTCATAGAAGCAAAACAGTCACACTACCACTTGCCACAGTACCTTACAGACACACACACACACACACGTGCACAGACACACACACACACACACACACACACACACACACACACACACACACACACACACACACACACACACACACACACACTCACATTTCCTGGGACAATGGGCCTCTTAAGCACCTTTCCTCTGATGTCCCCTTCCCCCTTAATCTCTGTCCATACACACACCTGCACTCTTTGTCATACATCTCTTTTGTACTCACATATATCCTTGTGAAATGTATCCACGTGTTTCTTTTCCCAGCTGTGCAGATGATGACAACTGTGCTTTGCCCTTTGTATGTTGTTACTTAGGTTTCTTAAGTCTGAGGCACAGTGTGGCTAGCCTATGCATGAGTGAGCGCAATCTGGTGCAGTATGTATATTTAATTATGGTTTCCTAAGGGCTGAAGCTATGTGTGAACCACTGTCTCTCTGCCAGTGCCACAGCATATTTTGCTTGTTTCTGTTTAGCATAGTCATTCCTAAGAGTTGACTCCTTTGATGACTCCTCATCTGGATCCACTTCCATTACTTGGAGTTCTGGGTTGTCCTCCTTCTGCAACTGGGCCCCTTGCTATATCTGTCACCTCAGTATCATATTGTACAAGATTGCTTATACTTTTATTACTTTTGCACAGGTGCCAATGTTACACTCCAGGGCACCACCTCAGTAAAAGTATGCCTTTAACTACCCAAACTCATGTTCAGTTATGTTCCTGGTATGTGAGTGTGCAAAATTGCATCTGTGCTGTGATTCATTATAAGAATGTCTAGACATCAGCCATGGTACCACTGTGTGTTCAGCATTAGCAGTAAGATGGCAACAAAGGAAATAAGCCTTTGAACATTGTTGATACAGATCACACATGTGTCATGACAGACAGTCATGGGAACAGGCTGGGTATCATGCACACACATTGCAGATGATACCCTGTGCATTACAGACCACTCAACAGTTGATGGAGTGATGTCCATTGTGGTTCATGTACCTCCATCCCAGTTCTCAAGAGGGCCTTTGATTTCAATGTGAGTGCAATCTATGGCTGTCAGAATATCATGGAAATGTACTATATCAAAGTCTCACATGATGTTGGGTCTCTCCTCTGTAGTATGTTGGAACCACATGTTCTCCCCCACATATGCTCCCCCACATATTGAAGAGTGGCATCAAGGAACTGACACAGTATTCTTGAGGCATATGTCTGAGATTCACACAATGTCCCCAGTAGGTTACTGGAAGATGCCTGTAGCTAGTATACATAATGCCACATATACTGTCCCTTGTTATCCACTAGAATAGGAAGTCCACAACACCCATGGAGCTACAGATAAGGCTGACACATGCCCACTATTTCCTGCATAGTGTCGCTATCCATTCGTTAGCTGTCAACAATGTCAGTGTTGTAGAGTGTTTTCAGATGGCATGACTCCTCTGAGGACAATGGCATGCACTACTGTGGGTTGTGACTACAAATGGAGTATGTTGACAATACCAATTAAGCAATATGGTGGCAACCTCAAAAAAATGTTTGCAATTCCCAGAGCATCCACTCCAGGAATCAGTTATATATACAATTTTACAGCATTTGCAGCTCTTATGCATGCTGTTTGTAAGTTTCTGAATCACTCTGCCATTTTGATTTGCTTCACATATATTACATGTATTATTCAAAAATATTTTGAAATAATTTTATTCTCTCTTATAAAAGAAAAGCTACATTCAAATCAGGATATTTTTCATAGGTTACTCCAAGGGAGCTCTTGGCTGCCTAATTTGCTAAGTTCTTTTTCGTAATATCTGGCAGTCAGTCAATGTGGACTTATCTTTTGATGTGATCTTCTTGGACCTGGCCATGACATTTGATTCTGTTCCCCATGTAGAAATTAAGATAATTTTATTTAAACTTTAAATCAACCAATATATAATAAAGTTGGTTGTTAAATTAATGACAGAGAGTTTACTTAAGGTCAAAATTGAAGATAATAAGGTTGTAGTAGGGGTCCCTCAGGGTTCTTTTTTTGGACCCTTGTTTCATCTGTTTATGTCCATCACAAAATAAGATTTTAGTCAGCAAGTTTGCAGATGATATCACAATCTGGGTCATTATTAATTCTGTTAATGATAAGGCTAATTTATATGGCTTCCTAGATACCATTTGCTTATGGTCTTTAAATAAGAGCATAGCCTTTAATGTAAGTAAAACTAAGATGTTGCACTTTGGGCTGAATAATCATTATTTTCCTTATGCCTTGGATGCTATTTTTATAAGTAGTGAGGGCAAAATCAGGGATTTAAGTCTGGTGGTGGACTGTACACTGAAATATGATGACAATTTAATATTTGTAATAAAAGATGCCACTCTGCCATCAGAGAGATTCTGTGTACTATATTTGGTTATGATGAAGAGTTTTAATATCCCTTTTCAAGGCTGTAGTGAGACTGCATATAGAATATTGTGATGCTGCCTGTATTTACAACTGTGCCTAGATATCCAGACTAGAAAGAGTTCAGAAGTATTTTCAAGACAGACTGATGGTGTTAAAAATTATAGAAATAGACCTGAATGTCTGCCGATGTAGGAGTTTGCTATATTTTAGTATATACGCTGTCACTATTATAAAGAACTTGTGTTTTTCCCTGTGGTGTATGGCTTACAGAACTTAGAATAAATTTACACTTGATACAACTGGTTAGTAACATTTTATGAGTAATTTTACTGTATAAACTAACACTAATATAGTTTCCATTCATCTTAAGTACATAGAGATATGAGTGCTGCTAAAACTTGTAGGGACTCAATGAAAATGTTTTCTGTAAATATCTCTTAAATGCTTAGTGTGACATCCCCACACTGGGCCAGTAATCAAGGAGCCTGAATCCTCACCACTGATGCTGGAGAGGGACGTTCACTTGAAATACAAATGGATACATACAGTATTTTCAGAAGCAGCTCTCTACATCAAGTACAATTTCCTTTAAAATTAGACAGGAATGCACTCAATCCAGGGTCTGGATCTCTCTATCTGTCTCCTCCAGATCCCCAATAAGACTCCCCACTGGTACTGCAGGGTTAGGTCCTCAGCCAAGTGTCCACCCAAGTCCTCCAGCACCCTCTCTATGATAAGTGCTTCATGTCCCTGCTCCAAGTAGGTGACAAACACACCGAGATTTAACTTTTCACACACACACACACACACACACACACACACACACACACACACACACACACACACACACACACACACACACACACACACACACACACACACACACACACACACACACACACAGACACACACATACACACACACACACACACCAGGGAAAGGCTGGCACAGATTTACCTGTTGTACCCCCTTCTGCCCAGAGTATAAGGTTGTTATCACTGCCACCAGACACTCCACAATCAGCTACTCTAAGGCCCTTTACAAAGGGTGTCATGTTATACTGTGTAATATTAATACTAATACAAATGGTAGTAGTTGACCAAGACAGCTAGGTATTCAGGAGTGGGCCACGCAGTGTCAACAAATAAATATAAGCAATCTCAAAGGTTAAGTACATTCTAAAAGGACCAGCCACAATAAAAGATTTAAATATATTTAATAGTAAATAATAAAAGCAAATGAAAATACTGAATATATATATATATATATATATATATATATATATATATATATATATATATATATATATATATATTTACAGTAAACCAGAGAGTTCAAATCACAGGAAATATTGAAAAAAACATTGATGGACCGACTCAGACAAAGAAAGAAAAACAATATCTAAATTAAGCTTCACTATATTTTCCTGACTGAATCTAGGATAATTACTATTTCCTACTTACTTAATAGAGAAAGGGAGATGATGTGGTGAATGGTCCTTCTTGTTGTCAGGCCCAAGGCAGAATACTCAATACTCAGAGATTACTCCCTGTAATATCTAAAAAAATATTATTTCCAGGGCTGGCAGAATACCATCTACTGGTCACCTGACTCTAGGTTCCCACACTATTCCCCTTGAAAGCTGAGAGAGGAATTTAGCATAGATGGCTACAATGCACATCTAAACGTTTATGGCAGTGCCCTGGAGCCATGAATCAATTGCAGTACTTCCCCATTTCTTTACAGAGGCTATTAAGCAAAAGCCTCTCCCAGGCCAAGCTAGCTGGTTAACCTCTTCTCTTGAAACTCACTATGATACATTTTTTAACACTAGCAACTTTACAAATGCATTTTGATTTTCGAATACCATACAGGTCTAATACATTTGTAACATAAGTATCTGTACAAATCAGTTTGATATGCAAATGCCATACAGTTTCAATACATCTGTAAACAAGCATCTGGTACACATCAGTTTGATATTCTAAGGCTATCATTCTTTACAAAACTCCAGCTAGCTATGCAGGCACTAGCCCATATCATCACACTTACCTTAAGCAATTCCAATTTAGCCCCATACCTACTGTTCTTACTAAACCATGGCTGTGCCTACTACCACATTAATGGATAATTTTGTCAAAAAATAATGCTTAGGCCCCCTTCCAGTCTGATTTATGAAAAACATATAGCTATAAGACAGCCTTGTATTAGTGCTATGAGTTTATTTTTTTAAGGATTAAGTGTTCTATTTTAGTTTACAAAATGTCAGCTGTCACTGAAAATAACAAAACCACAACTTAATTGTCCTTCATACTACAAGAATCAGTTTATTAAAATTCTGTCACCTTAGCACAAGTGCATTATCTGGATGACAGATCTGAACAAACTCTGCCTGGTTATTATACACAAAAACACAATAATTTCAAACAACCAATAAAATAACAGCGTTAGTCTTCCTGTTATGAAATGACATACCTTTGCAATAGTTCTGCATTCATAATACGAACCTGCAGAGTATTGCATTTCATGGTAAACAAAGCTAATTGTTTTTAAAATAATAGTTTGCAGTCATGCTCCTTTCTACTGTTATTTTGCACTGCCCACACAACAGTCTGAAAAGAATGAAATAGATCTTTTATTATTTTTCTTTTAAATTTCCTTGAAGTGTTCCTGAAATTTTATTTCCAATTGTGTAAGTATGTATTGTTAAGTCAATATGTATGCCATTTCTCTGCTCTTGCAAGTAGTTTTATGTTTGCTCTTTCATTAAAGTAAATAGTTTCATAAGTGAGAATACGTTTACATACCATACAGTGGCCTATTGAAAAAATATTATATTTCAAAAGAAGATTTTTTTTTACATCCATCTTAGGTCTCTGACAGTTGATATGCTCTAATATTTTCATATCTATCTACCTCGGCACAGAGATGCACAATATACAGATACATTCACTGACATCCTATGTAAGCATGGGCCAGAAGACACACACACACACACACACACACACACACACACACACACACACACACACACACAAGTACACATTTATCAAGTTGTACGCATAGACACACACACACACACACACACACACACACACACACACACACACACACACACACAAATACACATGTAACTTTCAAGTTGTAGACACACACATATATTGCAGCTTGCCTAGTGTGAGACACAGACTCCCCCAATAAACTGCTGAGAATTCTGCTGTTCCACAGCTACTGCTAAGCTGTACCCACAAACAGGTGTGGACTTTACTTCCCACTGTACAACGTGGTAATTGTAGTGCAAAGTCAATAGTCAATGAATGCAAAACCCCACTAATGTGCAAACTGGGAACGATCTATACAAATAAATAATGAAGCTAATACAGTTTCCACTTATCATAAAGTAGGTTGTCTAATCCTGCACACCAGAACACCAGATGGTTCATATTTCAGTACTAAGCTAACTGCCTTCATGATCCATTTTAAGCCTAGCCAATTAACCCACATGACAATCAAACACTCCACCTTGTCCTTGTAAGGTAAACACCTTAACCATTATGCCAGACTTACAGTAGTCTGCATCCTTATGACACGGTGCACCACCAGATGGTCTGCATCCTTATGAAATGCTACACAGCTCAGTCCTGAGGAGCTGCATTGTACAATATGGATAACCAGTATATAGTGCATTTGTGTGTGAGTGAGTGTGTGTGTGTGTGTGTGTGTGTGTGTGTGTGTGTGTGTGTGTGTGTGTGTGTGTGTGTGTGTGTGTGTGTAATATTGCCTTCCCCCTTATGTCCATCAACATTGAGAGGTAACTCACACATCTGCATACTACTGCTCTTCACTGGCATAAGGTATTCCTGCACAGGTTGCCATTCTGTCTGCACACCATGTGCAACATATTCATTCCTGTGCTGTTGGGGTAATTGTAACAGCACTGTGTACACATCATGCATGCTGTACTCCTACAAAGTACATCATATTTATTTCTTTGCTGTCAAGAATATTGCAACAATGCCGTCTGCATGGGATACATAACAGACCTACTGTGTATGATTTGTTTAGTCCTATGTTGTATGCATGATTATAGTAGTCAAAGCTGTAAGTAGGGAAGGGTGAATGGGGTGCCTGCCCTTGGCATAAAATGTTAGGTTGCCTGATTGGCAGATGGGGCACAAGTGGAGTACTGTCATTCATTAAAAAAGCCATGGGTGATATATCAGCTTCTTAAATTAATATGTTTACCAGCTTCGAGAGATAGGGACTCTATCACAGACTTTGCGTGAGCTTCTTGCTGCAATGTAACAAAATAAAAGTAATTGTAGGAAAGAGCCTCTTTGATACAGTTTACAGATATGTGACCTCATCTTTATTCCATTTTCTTCCTTTTTTTTTTGGTCCTCAACTTTGAATCTTTTTTCCGTGGTTCCCAGCTGTTGTAAAGACTATAACCTGGAACCTTTCAATATTTTCATGTAAGCCATAATTTCCTATATAGATTCAGTGCCTTCATCTTATTTGAATTCCATAAACCCTTTAGTTTTCAGTGTCTGACAATGAATTAGCATAAATGTCATTGCATCCATTCATACATCCATCTGTTTATCCAGCTTTTTGACTGCTTGTACTTGTCAGGAATATACCGTTAGGAAGTTGAGGATGGCAGGCCAGACTTTCCTTCTCCAAACAATTTTCTGTTCATCTGGTAGGATCCTGTGGCATTCCTAAGCATGTTTAGATGTATTATCCTTTGAACATTTCATAAGTTTGCTTAGTTAGCCAAGACTGGTATATCTCTTTTGAATGTGCATGGTGTGCATCCCCATAAGGTGCCAAAACCATCTCAGCTGCTTCACCTCAGCCCAGGACAGTAGTGACTGAACTCTTGATCCTGCCTGATTACTGAGACTCTCAGTCTGCCACAAATATGAAGCCTGACTACCCTGTGTAGGAACCACAAGGCACCTGCTCAAAGTCCGAGGGCAGTAAATATGATCCTCAGAGAAACAAACATTGAAGTGCTAACAGAAGGAAAATGTATATACCTATTCTGAGATTGTAGCATTGCAGAGTATTCCCATTGTTATGAGATACAGCAGTTTCAGAACTGGTATGTAGAAGTAGCAGGGATGTGGTTGGGATCCCCCCCCCATGTCACACCTTAAGTTTCATAATGTCAGTGATGACAATACTGATGATGAACTTCCAGTAGAAAGCTGGAGCCTCATTTCTGCTGGTTGTATCTGGGATGTCCTCCTTTCAGTGATTTCCCAGAGTTCTTGACCAATGGTGAAAATGGAGATACATACTAATGGTAAGCTGGCAGTTTCATCCTATGACTAATTTCTCACTTTACCACCATGGTATGGTAAAACTGTTGTGGTACTGTCAATGCTACACCCAACCACTGGTCAGTCTGTCAATCACACATTGTTGTAGTATTACTGCTGCACATATCCACTAGTTAGTCTCCCAGCCACATGCTGTGGTGTTGTCACTGCTGCACTCATCCACTGGTCAGCCTCCCAATCACATACTGTGGTCCACTGGTCAGCCTCCCAATCACATACTGTGGTACTGTCACTGCTGCAACCATCCACTGGTCAGTCTCCCAGTCATATACTGTGGAACTGTCACTGCTGCACCCATCCACTGGTCAGTCTCCCAGTCACATACTGTGGAACTGTCACTGCTGCACCCATCCACTGGTCAGTCTCCCAGTCACATACTGTGGAACTGTCACTACTGCACCTATCCACTGGTCAGTCCCCCAATCACATTTACCTTTATGTGCAAATAAGACCTAAAGATACTTAAACTGCTTTACCTGAGGTAAGTGACCCCCAACATGAAGAGATCAACCCTCTTTTTTTCCAGGATGGAACCATGATCTTTGCTTTGGATTTGTTGTTTTTCATTTAAGGTGCTTCTCATATAGTTCTGAACTACTCCAGTGTATGATGGCGATAACAGGCATTTCAGTCTAAAAAAAGCATCATCATCATCTGCAAACAGCAAGTATGCATCTTTTATATCCCTAAACTAGATATTTTACTGATCTTGGTTGTACTTGATTTTCTGTCTATGAAAAGTGTATTTCAGTAAATTTCACTACACACTTTTTTAGTTGACATTTGCTCTGAGCAATAATTTGGCCATATATTTAGACTACAGTTTGCTGTTAGCAGTCATCTGTAGTTCCAGAGCTCAAGAAGTATTACAGTTACAGTGTGTTCTTATGTTGCAGTGAGGGGATTTAGCAACTGCTTGCTTTTCAAAACAAACACAACATGACAGTACACCATGAGAGAACAGGAATAAACATGCCAAAATAACTTTTCCTGTACTCATACTTGACCATCAAAACACTGACTTAGAAAATATCAACCCCTCTAAATATCTAGGCATCTGGTTAGACCTGCATTTAAACTTCACTATCCATCTTGGCAACGCTAGGAAACAAATAAAACACTTCTATTCTGGGCCATTAAAATGTCCCCATTCCTATCCAAAGCCACCAGAACAGCAACAGACAAAGGGATCCCTCTTATCCAACTCAAATATGACCTTCAATTAATTGCATGAAATTTGTAATAGGAGCACCAATCATTTTAAACTATAGAAAACTGTATCTGCAGATGTATTGCCATTTCCCCTGTACAAGAACATTGCTGTTTAAACCTTGAAAAATGCAAATTATTTTCCACTCCAACAAAGATGTCAACTTTTACTAGGCTCTCTATTATTCAAACTTCTTGAAATCAACCTTTTCTCATTTGGCAGAGAAACTTATAAGAACTCACTCACCATGCAACTTCAGAAACTGCACTGTCTCTGCTCCCTTCCTTAAAGCTCCCAACACCAAACCACACTACACAGACCACTGTTTCTCTATTCTTGGTTCCAAACTCTGGGAATTCCACCCCCCTCATGCACACACACCTTAAAGAATCAACATCCTTCTCACATTTCTCACAGCTAAAAATAGACAAAAGTCAACGTCACTGTTCTGACAACATTATCTAACCACCTCACTTACTACTTTCCTGTCTGATCAGCTAGACCCATTCACAAAATCATGCATATCTTGTACAACTGTATATTTCTGTAAGTAACTTTATCTCTGCTATTCTGCTTACACGTCGCTGCATACTTATGCTATGGTCCCACTGTATTTTGCTTCTAAGAACTTTTTCTCATGCTTTTGTTATTCATTTTACAAACTTTGCAATTTCACACAGGCTAAGAGTGAATTTGATCAATGCTCTACCCATGTTAACGAAGTGAAATAAATAAGTAAAGAAACTTTGACCTTGAAAAGTGTTTAAAAGTTTAGAAACACAGAAGCTTTAGCTAGAGCCAATAAAGGCTGTATGAATCATCTAGTTTTCCCATTTCTCTATCTGTGATATGACCTGCATGATCCAGTGTCCATCTGAGCTAACTAGTAGCTTATTTCCCCACTCCTTTGATTTATCCCATGGACTTATGAAAAAAAGATCTCATACTTTCCTTTTTTAATGCCTCATCTCATCAGAAAGTCTTTTTTCTTATTTACCACCATTTCTGAAGTAAAAATCATTTTCCACATTTTCCTGTGAAAATAATGTCACAGCTAATGGTAGAAATGCCACATTAGTGCATAAAACATCAGACTGTGCAAGCATCTCGGTAGTACATATACAGATATTTAATTGGGCATAGCTGCTGTCTACATATATAAGGGTCTGAGATGGCAAACAATGCTGACTCGGCACCATCAGAATTATTATGGCAATATTAAGCATTATTTATTTATTTATTTAACATTTGTTTAAAGGAAAGGTATGACTGAGTGGCAGCCCATTTTCAGGGGAGGCCTGGGGAAAAAGCTCCAAAGAAAATAGAAAACAGCGATATAGGACATTACATATGTATCAGAATAATCACAGTATTAGAACAACAACTTTTACATACATTAGATAAAATGATTCTACACATTAGCTACATACATTATATTTTTATAGGAGGCATTATCTAAAAGATAGTGGACAAAGCAATGACACAGGTAAGATACTTCTACTATATAGTAAAGTGAGTAATGTTGTAAAGGTGTGCTTGTTTTATAAGACTTGTAAAAAAGGACAGAGAGACAAGAAGAAGGAATTTACTGAAGATGGAAAAAGTGGAGGAGGAAGCTAGATGTTAAAGAGTAAGGTGCGTCATAAGCTTATAGAGGAAAAGCAAGCGATTATGTTAGCTGTACTGCAAAGGCTTACAGAGCCACATGTGTTGGCAGTAAACCTTAGAGGTATGTGATGGTCCTGAAAATTGATAATGTATTGTATATAACGTTATACCCCCTACAGTTTCCTTTTGAACTGTTCTGTGGTCATTTGACTGGGATATATTTCTCACCACCCTAAAGATAAGGTGCCTTCCAATGACACCATACCGGGCAAACTTAAGAGATGGTGATGAGACAGGCACCATTTCTCTCCCATCACGAGGTGCACCAGGACCAGAGTTACATGGCTACGCCAGTGAGAAGAAAAGGTGACATTCTGTTATCCAGTAATTGGAGTACCTCTATAAATCCCTGTGTTAACCTAGGTCAGAACAGTAATGCAACAATGTGGAAAAGATCAGTAAAATGATGCAACATTGCACGCAATTTTTATACTGTCCATGCAGAGTAACAATGTCTGTTTCAGAATTCAGTGGCTAATGTTTACTTTCAAGGACACAGGACTGTTGCATTCTGGATGATGTGCTACACTAGCCTTAGCAGTTCTGTCTTTGGCATCACATAAGTATACGTAATACTACAGCTAGTATTTGAAGGAGCTATCTTCTTGAATGCTGA
>NC_056729.1:174268872-174333872 GCF_019279795.1 Protopterus annectens | reverse complement strand
AAAACACACTTCACTGAAGTCATTTCCAGCTAGATCAGCAGCAACGTTAGGCACACAAGACTGAGGCATCTCATGTTGTGAAACTACTGTATCTGTAGTAGACACAGAATTAAACTTTAATTCAATGTAACAAATTCAGAGTCTTGGCTTGGCATAGATATGTTTAGATAGAAGTGAACATCTGTCAGTTTCTGAAAAATTCCTTCTGTTACTCTAATAGAGTTACTCACCAGCACCTTGTAGGTAGTAGGATCTACGATAATCAGAGTATCATATTATAGTAGCTGCAGTGGAACTTTGAGACCAAAATTAGCTTTTCTGTCTATATTCTGTCTCACCCTCTTTCCTCCTTCTTTAAGATAAAGAGATTCTTCACTGTTTTCCCATAGGAAAAACATCAGTTTGCCTTGTCCGCAAGAGTTCTGCTGCTGTTACTTACTTTCTGGTAGCAGTGGATAAAGTGATGTAGGTAGATTTGAATTAAGTCATCAAAACATGAGTATGTCACCACAAAAAAGAAAAAGTTCAAATAATAACAAGAACTGTTACTATCAAAACATGAATAACTGCACTGGGGACAGTCCTGCTGTTTTGGAATATTTACTTTTCTTCATTTTTTAACAGTTTGGACAATTTTTCATCCTACAAGTTGACGGAATGTGAATATAACATAAATGAATTCCCATTGCTCATCAGAAGTCCCATACCATATCCTTATAAGCTATAGGTCACCCTCTTTGTCCCTTAAATCCCATAGTTCGTACCTCGATCTACTGAAGAAACTCACCATTAAACCAAATACCCTATTCATGGGAGACTAACTTACCCTCTGTAGACTGGGAAAGGTAGATTGCCTCATACTTGCAAACACAACAATTCCAGGACTTTATTAACACAATCCCCCTGACCAGATAGTGTGCACACTCACAAGAAGTTTGAACATGCTGTACCTAGTACTCATTAAAATGGGAGAAACCTGCACCCCCATCCCCAGTGTCACATCCTCACTGGTGAGGACAGATAACAAAACTGTCTCCTTCAAAATAAAAATCAACTCTATACTCAAACACTGTAACAGTTAAGAACTATTTCAAAGCAACCTACATCCTATTAAGTAATTGTTTGTCAAAATTCAGTGACCTTGCCAACCCTGAGTTCACAGCAACCAATGGGGAGTTACTAACATAGACTCTATACAAACATGTAAATGGCTGTTATAGAGACTGCTGTACCTACTAGAAGTAAGTCAAAAACAAACTGCACTAGTGGAATCCTAACCTTAATAGGTTATATAACAAAAAAGTCATGGTTAAAATTAGGAAGAGCAACTCCCATAATGATAGGAGCTCCCTAACTAAGCTAAACAGGAAACTAAGAGGACTAATTAAGTCCAACAAGGCTGATTCCATCAAGATAGCTTCACAGGCCAAAGATAACCATAAGACCTTCTACAGCTATATACAAAACCTAAAGATATCACACATCACTGTGCCAAACTGGTGGTCAGTCATGCCACCTTCTCTGAGCAGAGTGACATAGTGAATTTGCTGGCTAAGAAATTCAGTTTAAACTTCATCCTACTCTCCCTGCCTTTCTCCATGACATACCTACTACCGTACCCCCCAACTGTTAACAAGGAGGAGGTCCTAGTGGTTTTTGTTAAGGGCAAAAACACAGTCTCACTGGGCCCTGACAATATCCCAGCATGCCTCCTAAATAGCTTGAAACATGACCCATCAGGATCACTTGAGTTACATTTCAACTATAGTCTCAAAACAGGCTTTGTACCATGAGAATGGAGGCTTGCATTGGTTTCTCACTTCACAAGGTGGACTATCAACTGAACAGAGAAACCACAGACCTATTAGTCTGACTAGTCTAATATGCAAAGTCATGGAACAAAGTATCATGGAAGTGATCAACAAAGACATAGGTAACCTTCAGACACTGTGCCCAACCCGATCTGGCTTTGTCAAGGGAATGGCATGCCTATTAAACCTGGTGGACTTCTTTGAAAAGGTCACCTAGGCAATGGATGTGGGGAAAGTGGTGCATACTACCTACTTGGACCAGGCTAAGGCATTTGATACAATACCCCCACTTGGGTTAATTGACAGACTCACTGAACTGGACATAAACTCTTACCTAACTAGCGGGATTGCCAGCTATCTCACAGACAAGACCAAAATAGTCAGGATTTGTGATACCACCCCCCTAAGAGACTGGTTACCAGTGAGGTACCTTAGGACTCCATCTTCTTCTCAGAGGTAAAGGCTAATAATGTCAAGGGCCTTTGGCTGACCAATTTCACAGGTGACTGCAAATCTGTAGCTATCATTGACTACCTAATGACACAAGCATCTTACAAGAGCATCTAACGAAGACAAATCACTGGTACCAAAGTCACAGACTAAAACGCAAAGCCGAGTAATGCATCATAGTGCCTTTTGGGAAAACTGTCACTCAGGCTAACTATTCCATCAATAAGACACCTCTAAGAGTTGACCTAGTAGTCATGGAGCTGAGAACTTATTATAAGTAAGGGCATGTCATCCAGGTCCAAGGATGTCATAGTGCCACTTTATTTGGCCCTTATCAGACCCATCATAGAGTATAATGCCTCCTTTGAAATGTACCTGACCAGACATATGCAACAGTTGAAACACCCACAAAGGTTTCTTACCAGAAGAATCCATGGTATAAATGCATTGCCCAATATGAATCACCTTAAAGCCCTATCTCTACACTATGTCTTCTACAGGTTAATGAGAGGTGATCTGTGCCTGGTATACAAAGCATCCTTGGATCCAGCCCTGACAGACAAAAATGAAGATAATAACCACTAGATCCAAGGATTGAAATTTTGCTTGCAAAATAAATAACACATGTTGATGAGACAGATATGTGTCTCAGAGGATCCCCATACTCTGAAATAGGCTCTCCATCAATGTGAAGTACAGGTCAAACCTAATCCTATTTAAGCGTAATTTTGACCAATGAATAGTAAATCAGAAATTTTCCCTGGCTCTGGTCCCTATATCTCTGATAGACAGAGCAGACATTAATGCCCAAACTAACATACCTCTCCACATAAACTCTAGAAACTTTCTAACCAACATACCCCTCCTAATAAATGCCCATGATACATAAAGATACAATTGGGTTGGATTGCACTGCTAGGCTTATAAAGGCCCTGGTTGTCACTAGCTAAATATATATATCTTGAACCTAAAATTCTGAAAGCTTATTTCAGAATTAAATGCCTTGTAAAGTTATATTTTAAGGCAGTGTCACTATTGGACTAGCAATATTTCTTAACTGATACAGAGAATTCTGAATGTGTCCATATATAGAAGAAAATGTAGTTTTCTATAAAAGAAAAAAAGTCTTCACCTGCTTCCAATGAAAGCACTAAAGCAATATCATATGGTATGAGTTCTTTCTTCTGGTTTTTAGTCTAATGCCACAGAGTTCACAGTGTTGCATTAACTTCTCTATTTGTATGGTTCAATTATTTATTTGATTTAATTTTGCATTTGTTAACCAGGATAGTCCATCTTGGATATATATACCCTTTTGAGTGTAGGCCTACACAGAAAATCTCCAGAAATATAATATAAAATGTTTATAAGTCAAGTATATAACTTATATGTAGTTTATACAAATACAGAGTAACAAGAGCAAACTCAGAGATATACATAGTGCAGCCAGGGGTTATATGAATACAGTAAATGCAGATTGTTTTTAGAAAAGCAAATTGCATGATATGAAATTCTCATTTTTGGGCATTAAAGTTATGCTAACATTTGATAAATGCATCTTTTTCTAATGTATTTTCACGTTTGAGCAGGAATTATTAATTTGCCCCCTTTAAATATGAACCTCTGAACACAAGAGAGCTGATCACAAAATGGGAGCTCTACTGCTGCTTACACTGCATTTACTGCTGCGTTCCCTGTACATTGCTGTGTTCTTTTATTATTGATTTGCTGTTTATTGCAAACTTTGCTGATCCCATATTTGGTCACACTTGTTCAGTGCTGAAACCATAAACAAATGTAAAGTAAAATAAATAAGATAAGAGGATGCAGTGTTTCATACTAACAGTATTTCTTGTCACAGTGACATATCTAAGCAAACAAAGCTATATACCAATTCCAGAAAGGGCTTTCAGCTCTTGTAGTTTCTGTGTTGTCATTGTTAACTGTGGCACAATCCATGCAAATTTCAGACCTTTCTCCTCTTTTGTACTCATTCTGATTGGCCTTGATCAAAATATCATCAATCTGCATTTGTTTCTATTGTATCTGCAATTAATATTTTTGTAAAGATAGCAACACTCTCCGTAGGCATGCTATAGCAAAATGTAAGCACTTTATGAAAATGCTTTGAAATAGTTTATCATCTGATTCTACTTTAATGCTTTTGCCATAAATATGAATGTGGAACTTTTGGCTACCAAAGACTATAGCAAACACTTTCACACACTTTCTTCTCTATTTCAGCATGGCATATCTGAGCAACTATTAGTGCTGTGGAAACATATGCATACAGACCTTCTCAGATTTAATAAATTGCAAAGGCACAGCACAATGTGAGTTCCCATCCTAGGGAGGGAGTCCCTAATATGTGTACACTGACTAGACTTCCCTGATGGAGAACAGGGAAACTGCTATGTGCTGCCTCCTGTGATTGGGTGAGCATCCTGTTGTTATCATCCCTTGCAGAAGTAAAGGGCACTACATTGTTGATGTTTGTCCCACACGTGGACTGATTCTGAGCAGGTGCAGTTGACAGACCTTAAAAGGATGAAAGCTTGAATGGTGGTCCTTCTGATCAACTCTTACCTTGGTGATGGGGAACAAGTGGACCAAGTGGCTGTGAGGAGGCTGATGGCTGGCAGGCAGCAGGTCCCAAAAAATCAATTTTGGCCTTGTTTTGCTTCTCAGATGTTACAATGCTGACTGCAACCTGCTTGTATTTCTAGAGGTTACTGAAAACTGACATCAGTCACTAATCACAAGCTATAGTGCCCTTTTAAACTATAGCTTAATAGGCACATGTCCTGTTCAAATATTTCTGATTTTAACATATATGGAGTAGGTATGTTTGTGCAAGCAAAATTTAATTAGGATGGGCACAAGTTGTTAGATGGTACAAATGAGACAGTGGCAGATATCAGCCTCTTCAATTCAGCACAAATGCTGGTAATTATTTAAGCAATCTCAATTAACATGGCAGTGAGTTAAATGATTTAAAATGCTCCATGTTGTGTAATAGCTCCTTGCTACAGCTTCTGTAGGAGAGGTAGGAAAAGTTGCTACTATGTTTTTTTTTTACCTACAGCTAGAAGATATTTCTTTTATATTTATCTCTGATGGAAGGGGGCAATGATTATGGGATTGCCCAAAGCACTAATTGTTCCAGCTGCAGCTGTTGTGTAAATAATGCAAAACATATCTTTTGCCACCAATAAGTTATATGTGTGGCATGGTATTGTGGCTGCGCTTCAGTCTGGTAATTCACAGCATATTGGTATGTTGTGGAAGGAAGGGAATTGCTGTGTGCTATGGGTTTACCATTTTATTTACGTGTTTTTAAGAAATAATGTAAAACAATGCGAGAGAAAATTATGAAGGAATTTGCTGATTGCTTTGCTATATTACTTGGGATTGAAGTTGGTGTCATATCCATACTAAATACTTTGATGGCCATACATCTACATTGTGGATATAGCTCATTTACTTAAATAACCTGTCTCTATTTTATGCACCTGTTTCTGCTACAAAGGAAGTGATGTTAAGTCAAGCAACATTAGCTGGCATAGTTACAGCAGTACCATGTAAGTCATTTTAGTGTAGTTTAAACAGATATGGGTTATAATGAGGCTGTGCATTGTTCCAGTCTGTATGTCTGGAACTTGTGTTCTCATCTGTCCCTTAGGAGCACTAGACATTTGGTCAAGAGGTACTGAGGATACACTGCAAAACCATGTTTAGAGCACCTTCATCTTTACAAGCACTGAGTATTTATAGTGTGTCAGTAACACACTCACTTAGACACACTCATATGCCTTTAATATATCTGACTTGCACTACATCTATAAGTTTGCTTGCAGTGGTAACTACTGCATCTGTTTGTTGTACAAAGTCTTCTGAAACTGGTAAATTTACTGCAGGTGGGCCATACAGTATTTTATCCCTTACTCAAGTGTTGTTCTGTAAAATGGACACCATTGTGGTGCATGTCTTCACTAGGCTACTATCAGTGGTGATGTGATGAGAGCAGTGCAAAGTGAGGTGGTGGTATGCACAGAGGAAAACATTTCTGTTCAGCAGAATGCATTCCATGAAGAAGTACAGAGGACAACTCATCATGGCTCAGTTAAAGTACTGGATACCATTCAAGCTGTGACACCTAGCATTGTTGGATATAGCTAGCAATGCCTGGACACAAAGACAGGCAGTGTCTGTGGCCCTCATGGCTTCTCTTTCAGATAATACATTGACCCTTACATGTGTGGCATGTCATAAATGGAAAACAGATGCTTCTGGCTAGCTCAACATCTCCAAGAATACTTCAGTGGGCAAATATTCCATTAGCTCTTTACCTGTGTTAGCTGATGGTCATGTCATTGGCCCCATCCATGACATTGAACTACCCACTGAGGCAGAGGAGCAGGTGTGGTTCTTTGACAGTGTCTAGTCATGGCCTGGCTGTACCAACAACATCACAGTCATGGTTATACTGTACCCTGCTCTCCTGAGAAGTGCTTTATGGCTGCAGTGGCACCCGAATGCACAATTTTCTTGTAGCTCCCAATTGAACCAGTGAGTGTTTTGGGACTGA
The DNA here is from genome assembly GCF_019279795.1 of Protopterus annectens. Classification (NCBI taxonomy): domain Eukaryota; kingdom Metazoa; phylum Chordata; order Ceratodontiformes; family Protopteridae; genus Protopterus; species Protopterus annectens. The sequence goes on along the minus strand of NC_056729.1, from coordinate 174,327,023 downwards.
ACTTCATAAATGCAATCACAGAATATTACAAACACTCAACTATAAACAACAGTCATGATGAGAAAACTACTTAAAAGCATTTATTCAAAGTGGGAAAGTCATTCCCTTTGCACTTCTTGTTCCACCTACTTTTATACTAACTACAAAATGATTGTATTTCAGGGTAAAGAGAAATTCCCGGGAAACTGCCATCCCAGTATTCATACATTCGTGAGGATAAGTAAACACGCTGCTCACTAATTTGTCAGACATAAGCCTGGCACTCTTGTCCAATATTATCTGCCCTCATCTCAATTATTGTTATTGGAGAGTTTGGCAGCCTACATGACATAGAGACACAGTTACAGGTTATGTGATGCTGATGTGTACTACTACAATTTGGCCGGCATTGGTAGTTCATGCCTCTGTTACTTGTTATGTACCATGATGTTAAGCTTTTCTCAAACTTTGACTTCTCTGTTAATTTGTAATAATGTTATGGTGTGCAAGATGTTGTGATCAAGGCTATCAGTGGTGTCTGATTTGAATTGACAATTGCATAAGATATATTTGCAGGTGAGTGACAGTCATCCAGGTGCTAAACTACCTCATTAGAGATTTCTTTTGCTGATGTGGATGAACCATATTCTGCAGTGGAGTTTGTGCAGTTCTGTAACATTCTGCACGTTAAAGGGTGTGTTGCTGTGCATGAAGATTATGTACAAAAATTGCAAACACATGTGATCACCCTTCCTCTTCTTATGGATGTCTTGCTGTTTCAGGTAACGTGTATGCACATGTCTGTTTCTCTTTATACTTTGTGTTGTGCAGATGGCAATAGTCTTGTGACAGTCATACTGTTTTTGTGTGCAATTGCATTCTCTAGTTAGGGCATAAAAATCTACATGACATTGACTATACATAGTGGTCCTTACTATGTACTGATTTCATTATTACATTGCCAAAAGGTTTGGATCTCAGGAGTTGTCATAATGCTTCTTCTCCACCCTTGTTTATTCTGTACATTAAGTGATTTTCCAATTCAACATATGGGTAAGAAGCAACTAAATCTTGTTCAGATTCTTTCCCTTTACCTCTAGGTACATTTTTTCTTGTTCTGGTCAGTGTCATCTTACTACTGTACCCTTTTAAAATTTAAGATGCTTAATTGAAGATGAACCAACCCTGATGTTTCCAAAGTGTCAGTCTTTTGTGATGTGGAAGGTACTGTGATCTGCCATTACATGTACTCAGGTCACAGTGTATAACTCATCTCCTAGAAAAAGCAACATGTAATTATATATATATATATATATATATATATATATATATATATATATCAGTTTTTATCTGTTATGTTTTGTTTTTCATCTTCTCCTTCTTTATGAATCTGTTGTATAGAACTGTTTTCATTTTGCTCAGCTTGCTGTAGTTTGGCTCAACAGGAATATTATTTTGGTTGTTTTCAAAGTTATTTTATCTCAAGTCTATATTAACTTATTCTTCTTGTTTATTTTATGTAGCTGTGCTTTTTTGGCCAAGTTAGTCTCACTAAGCCAGTAGCCTCTTTTTAGGGGAGACCCAAAATGGTATTAATACTGACTAGGGGAAATTTGGCTCATGCAGCAGGGAATTTCCCTACTCTTATTTTCAATTATTGCCATGGGATGTTTTATATCCAACCTAAGTTACCATCAGATCTGTCAGATGGGGTCTCAGTTTAACATCTCATTCAATGGACTCTCTTTATTTCAATGAGAATGAGCATAACTCTTTTACTTTATTTGACTTTCAGGTTTCTTTCAGTGCAGCTTTATTTGACTTCTTTGGGTTGCTTTCCACTGAAAAGGGTACCACAGAATACATTTCATTTTCAGCTGTGCTTATATAAGTTGCCTAGCATCATCCCTTAATTTATTTTTATGTCTTACACTGACAGAAGACAGTTTAGAACTCTACCCATGTACTCTTTCATTATACATTACACCAGTGAAATATTTCTCACTGGTGAGGTTTATCATGCACCTGTTAGAACTCTCTCTTTCTGAGGATTTTTGTTCTAGCTTGCCAAAAGCATGGAATTCTGTTAACATTGTCCACTTTTCCTACTTCATAGTATCTCTTTTTTAGAATAAACTGTCTTAGTTAGTGATCCCTTCTCTTTACATTCTGCTTTGTACCATTTTTTGACTTCATTGCCACCTCTATTCTTTGATTTGTAACAAGTTCAGGCCACAATATTTTATTATATAAATCACTTCCTTCTGCTATTTCTTCTTCTTTTGCAGTCTGTTCTTTCATAGGCATATGCTATCTCTTTAGTCATAGCAGATTGTGATCACTCCATCGTTTGCCATTTTTAACATCAAGGTTTTCTAACACTATTCTGCCATGTTTATTACTTTTATACACTCCAAGAAATATTTCTGATGATTTCCAACCATTTTTCCAATTTATCCAGTGGTGTATATGTAGGCTTATTCACTTGCTTGTTCCTATTGCACACTGATAAAGAAGTTTTTATTAAAGGACTATTTTCTTCTTATTGTTTCCACAAATCTTTAAAGTGGAAAATCATTCCATATTATCATGACATTTGTTAAATTCGGCACTACAACAACAGGATGAACTACCTTACAAATCTCATTGCATATTTCTAGCTGGGTAATGATACTGTTTTTATCTCAATGAATGCATTCTATTTTAATGCACTGTTAATAAGGCATTTATTTTTCCATACATACTACCACTTTACAGTCCATGTTGTTTTGCCCATAAATGAAGAGATAGCACATAATTACCTTTGAATAGCTCTCTAACTGAATGCAGACTCAATTATTTTAACAGGTAGTTTATTGCAGACTCAGCTGTTCTAACTGAAAATGTATTTATTTATTTATTTCCAGTTTGGTGACCGGGGAAGTCCACTGGGCTTAAATAGCCCATTTTCAGTGGAGGCCCGGGGAGAAAAGCTCCATAGTACAAAGTATTAACTACATAATTCAGAATACATAGTACAAAGTAAAAGCTACATAATTCAAAGTTAACAAAATACAATACACAGTCACAAAAAGGTGCAGTAAACAACTTGTAAACATTAAATAGCAAACTAAGAACAGTTGAATTGAAACATATATACAATATATAATACATAATTATATGTTTGTAGGTTGAGAACTGTAGTAGAAAGTAGAATTTGTTCATAGGTTAGAAATGTCAGATATTGATCTGAAAGTAGTTATCAAGGGATAGATCCCTGGTAAGTAATGAAAAATGGGACTTTGAATGTGATAAAAGTGATCATGTGTTAAATTAAAGAACTTAGGTAGGGAGAGTGCAATTGTACTTCCAACTATGGGAGAGGTAGGAATGGAGCTGGGTTTTGAAGAGTTCTAGGTTTTCAGAGATTCTTAGAGATGGAGGGAGAGACTTCCATTTTTTGGCTGAGGTAAAGGATAGAAGTAGCTGCCCAGTGGGATGATTTGCTTTATACATAGAGATTAGGTTTTGGTGGGCAGATCTTAGGGGAATGTGAGGGGTGTATGAAGGTAAGATATTAGCAAGTGCAGGACATGTATTAGGTTTGAAAATAAGCTCGTGGGCTGTACAGAGTTGGAGGTAGTCCAGGTAATTGGGAAGTTCTAGCCATTGCAGCTGGTGGAGAGGTATACAGTGGTGAGTAGAGTATTTGGATGAAGTTGCAAACTTTGAGATTTTATTGTAACAGGTTTCCAGTTTAGAAGAGTTGGAGGAAGATAGGTTGGTTAGTAAGGGAGCACCATACATCAGAGAGGGTAGTAAATAGGTTGAGGCAAGGGTCTATTTAGTTGAGGGGAGAGGAAGTGTGAGTTTCTGTACAGCATGCCAAGTTTCTGATGGGTTTTCTTAATATTTAATTGAGTATGGGTATCAAATTTTAGTTGCTCGTCAATAGTAACCCCAAGAAGTTTGGCAAAAGGAACAATTTTTATAGTGGAGTTAGCATGGCTGGTAATTTTAAAGGAGGTTTTGTCAAGAGGGATAGATTTTGATGGGGAGAATATTAGGATTTTAGATTTGTTGGCATTTAGGGAGAGATGATTTTGAAGCATCCAGTTCTCAGTAGTTGAGAAAGCAGATTGAGTTTTAGTTTAGAGCTGAAGGAGGTTGGAGGCAGAGCAGACTAGTGTTGAGTCATGTGCATATTGTACTATTCTGGTGTTGGGAATTGATGTGTGGAAGTCAATAATGAAAATATTAAAGAGCATAGGGCCGAGTATGGATCCCTGGGGTACCCCGGTTGGGGTTGGAAGGAAGGCAGAGGTAGCAGTTTTCCATTTCACAGCCTGGGATCTATCAGAGAGGTAGCTGCTAAACCAGGTAATGGTGTTTTGTGAAAGGTTAAGTTTAGAAAGGTGCGTAAGAAGGTGGGTATGGGAGACAGTATCAAAAGCTTTGGAGAGGTCGAGGAGGACTGTGAATACTAGATGGCCGGAGTCACGGGCGTGGTTTACTATGTCTAGAAATGAAAGAAGAGCTGTTACTGTGCTATGGCCAGGATTCAACCCATGTTGTGTTGGGTGAGGAGTTGGTTATTTGTAAGGAATGGCATTAGCTGGAGGTGGATACATTTCTCAAGAATGTTTGAAATAGGAGATCGAATTGCTTATGGGTCAGAAGTTGGAGAAGTTATTGTTTTTGCCTCCTTAGTGGAGGGGTAGGATAAAGGTAGTACACCGTAGTTTAGGGACATATGAATCCTGTATGGATCTGTTGATGAGTATACTAATGGGAATGGCAATGCTGTCTGCTGCTAGTTTTAGAAAGATAAAGGGGATGTTGTCAGGGGCATTGGAGCAAGTCTTAAGTTTAGAGAAAAGTTTTTTTATGTATGATGTGGGGATGGGTTTGAGATGAAAAGTAGGAGGAGAGTTTCAGTTGGAAGATTGGGGAGAGGATTTGAGATGGGGGAGGAGTTGTCGTTAGAGAAGGTTTTGGTAAGTTCTGCTATCAAATTAATAAAGAATGAATTGAACAGTGTAGCTTTTTCTGTGTCAGGTTTGCTAGTGTCGGGGCAAGGGTTGTTTTTGGTGCCTGGATTAAGAAGGGAGTTGACGGATTTCCAGAATTGTTTGGGGTTTGTGGAATGAGTAGTCTGGAGTTTGATATAGTATAATTTTTATCCTGTGTAATATGTTTTTTGGCTAAGTTGTGGACAGTGGCGTAACTATGTTAGAAGTGCCCTGAGACAAACTTTTCCCAGGGAACCCAAGCCATCGAGATGACCGAAGCCAAATGGATGGAACAAAATTTTCAACAGAGGCTACCACATATATACACACACACACACATATAAATATATATTTTAGACAGTAAAATATCCCTGATGCAGCACCAATAACCTAGTACAAAATAACATCAGCTTTGTTGTTTAGTTGCAAAAGCAGTGGTGTAATGTGAAACATCACTGGAAGGTATTTCCTGATTTAGACCGTAGGGAGCCAGAGTGCCATAATTAAAAATAAAAGTAATTTCTAACAATTCAATTTGCTGGCAAACGATGTCCCAGTACCACAAGTGCCAGTTGGCTGTCTCAACACACTAAAAAAATAAAGAATAACAGTTTACAAAATGGACCCTCATGAAATGTTCTGCCACTGGATTAAAGTTATTATTATTCCTTCTAATGTTTCCCAGGTACTCAGAGATTCTTACCTTAACCTTTCTTTTGGTCTGCCCTATATACCATTTTACCTCATTGCATCCACATTCAAAAATGTATACAACACCACACGATTGACAATTAAGTCTTTCTTGAGAAACAAATCTATGTCCATTAATTGTAGTGTTAGATAAATTTCTTATTCTACAACATACACTACATATGTCACATGAAAAAGATCCCATGGAACTATTGTGTGTATGATTCATAATGGGATGATTCAACAATTCTTTTAAATTCAAAAAGTGACCTAAAGAAAAAGTAACATGTTGTAGAAATAAGGTGGCTAGTTTATCATCTGCTATTATCATTGGCCATAATCTTGTGACCACTTGTTTTAGTGTCTGAAAAGGGACTAAATCTGGTAACATAAAACATTTTATTTCCTGTTCCCTCCACTCTAGATGTAAACTGATCCTTGTATTCAAAAGTCCTAACCTCACTTGCTTGTTCCCTATTTTAAGTTTCTCTCAAGAATTTGTTTTTTGCTTCATTGAAAACTGAACTGGAATAACCCCGGACCAATAATCTCTCAGGGTTACCACCTGTCCCACTTTGCAAGGGACAGTCCCTCTTTGAGCATTTGAAAAGGTGGCAACCCTATAATCTCTCTTCCACTTCAAAGATTTATCTTTGGAAGCCATTTCAGATGTATTTATCCATACTCTTCTAAATTCCCCCTAAGGCAATTCCCTAATAAGATGTAAAGGATACATGCTAAAATCATGCAAAAAATTGTTAACTGCAGGGTTTTTTCTGAATGGAATAAATTGAATAGGACCCATTTCGCAAACAAAAAAAAAATGGACATCCAAAAAACATATGGCACTGGGATCTGTATGACAACAGAATTGCAAACCATGAGTGTTCATGTTCAAATCAGTCACACATTTCTCAAAATCAAATCGGGGACCCTTACATATGAAAAACAAATCATCTATGTATCGCTTATACAACACTACATGTTCCTTAAAAATAGCTATGGTTGTAAATGAAGCGTTTTTCAAATTCTTCTATTTACAAAATAGCATAGTATCTGCAAGTAATATTCTTTGTTGAAAGTAAAATAAGTGCGTGTTAGACAAAATTCCAATAGTTCCAAAATATAAGATTCACCCAATATAGTTGCCATTGCTTCAAGACCCTTGCCCAACGTGATATTAATATATAAAGAAGAGATGTCCATTGTAGCCCAGAAATAATCTTTTCTCCAGATAATAGTTTTCATCAAAACATAAAGCTCCTGTGTATTCTTTATGTGGGCTGGTATGGAACTCAAATGTTTCTTCGACAGAGAGTCCATTAATACCCCCACATTTTCCAAGTAAGAACTGATGCCAGAAAGAATCGGTCTGCCCAAAGATTTGCTGAGATGCTTATGAATCTTTGGTACACCATAAAAATATGAATCTCTAGCAATAGCAATATATAACTTCTTAACAGACTGAGAGAAAAGAAAACCCAATCTTTCCCCTTTCTCCAGTGGTTCTAACTTAACTTTTAAAACGCAAATGAGGATTGTAGGAAAGTTTTAAATAGTTTCTGTTGTCATTCAGAAGTTCAGATACCATATCCTGATATCTTACTTTGTCCATAATCACCCAATTCCCACCCTTGTCCACTACACTAAAAACATAGTCTCCCACACAACTACAAAGTTTAGAAAGTCCCTGTCATTCATCTTTACTCAAATTAAAATGTTTGCATTTAAACTTTCCAAATTATTTTTCAATATCATTCAGTAATAGTTTTTCAAACAGGGAAATGACAGCAGAGAACTTAGGAGGACAAAAAGAACTCTCAACATGTGGCAGATTAGGAATTTTAAACTGGCCAAAATGCATTGGCACCATCGCACCTTTCCTCAATATTATTGTCATATACATCCATAATATCTTCGTATTCATATACTGAAACGTCTAATAGAGTCCTCAGAACTACTGGATGTCAAAGAATCATTACTTTGCCTGCCAAACAAAACTTCTCTCAAAAAAAATACTCTAAATGAAGTTTACGACAAAATTTACTGGCTTCTATGAGAACATTTTCAAGAGAAGGATACTTAACAACACACCAATGGCTACATTAGAAAGTGGTAAATTTGCTAAATTAAAAATTTTTAAGGTATCAATACCTTTATTAACATTTAGTCCATGGTCAACAATTTGTGAAGATGCCTGTTCACCGTTCTCAGCAGGTAGTGTCTGCCTTTCCATTTCTGCTTGCTTCCTGTACTACCGTTGCTGTTCTGAAAACACTGGAAGCCCTGTGATAAACCCGATTGGTTCCCCTGGTCAACTGGTTCTTCATTAGGGAGCATCTCAAAAGAGACACTCTTTTTGGAAGGTGTTTCCCCAGATGAATATGAAGAGTCCCAGGTTGATGAAAAAACATTGCTCTTTCTAAATCGAGACCTCCCCTTGGCACCGAGTTTGATATACACATTACCGTTGGCAAAATCATTTACGTCCCTTTCAAGTTTCATCTTTCTCCTGCCAATGGTTTCTGCCTCGATTTTACTAAGTTTTTGTTTGATCTCACCAAATTTAGAATTTAAGGTAGGTTGAGACTCTGAAAGTGCCCCCTGAGGCAATTGCCTCACTTTGCCTCTCGTAGTTACGCCACTGGTTGCAGAGTTGCTTATATTTAACAAGGGTGTCAGGGTGCTTATTACGATGGTAGAGTTTCCAGGTCTTGTCCCTTTGCTGCGTGAGTGTTTTGGTATCTTTACATCACATTCCATAGCTATGTCATCATCATAATTAGTAGCATGCTTTTCTGAAGTTATAGTTATTCACATGGCTAACTATATTACTAGCACTAGTTCAATAATCCTTTTCCACATTTCAACCAGAGTATGCCTAGTGCTTACACTTTTTACTCGTTGTCAACATTTTACACAAGTTTTACTACAAGTCTGGACTGCTCTGTTCTATACATAGTTTAATGGCATAAAAATCTTTCCACTAAGATAACACAAGTTTCAACACCAAAGAGTCAGTTTGACACACCACCGTTCTTAAAGCAGTAGATAAAGACCTCTTAAAATTGTCAATGTTTAAAATATCTATCAGTTTATTTTTAGTATGTTGACTCTTAGGATCTAACCATAAATTAATAGTCACATAATTGTGATCTCACCATTTTGTTATGAGAAAAAGCCTACCTCTGAACCTTTTGAGCTTATGTTCTAATCTAAGGTAACACCAGCTCTGGCAAGTAATGCTTTTTGTCTTTTCATAGTCTTGATACTTACTCCCTTCCATGTGCATGAAGGCTTTCAGTGGTTCACTGGTCAGCTAGGTTGAAATAAACTTGGCCCAGTGGGGTCATTCCCATCCTTCATATTGGGTGCTTTACTCAAGTTATGCTTTAAATCCTCTTCTATGGTTAATTATCTTTGTATTGTAACTGTACTTGGCATAGACATTAATCTGGCAAACAGAAAAAAAAAATCCCAGCATGCACCACAGGGGATTGGACACTCTAAATTGTCCATAGGGTGTGAGCATGCATGTGAGTGTGTGGTGTGGAAGAACTACTGTGGCAGGGCTAGCCATCTGGCAATGTAAACCTTGGCTGTATATGATTGTCACTGGTGAAGTCACACCCCAACCCCATGTGCAAAAAAAATGGAAAAGGGGTTGTGGAGAGATGGATGTACCACAAGACTGTTTTTCTGGTATAGACAAAAGTTTTGCTCCAGTGTTCTTCTCTCCCAAGATGGGAAAAAAATTCTGCTACAAACAGGTGACTTTCTTATTGGTAACAAAGGGTGCAGCCTCAGTACTTTGGTATTGAAACGTTTTCCAAAAAAAAAAAAAAAATATATATATATATATATATATATATATATATATATATATATATATATATATATATGTGTGTGTGTGTGTGTGTATATGTGTGTGTGTGTGTGTGTGTGTGTGTGTGTGTATATATATATATATATATATCTATATATATATATATATATATATATATATATATATATATATATATATATATATATGTCTGTTGCATTCTATCAATGTAGAGCATTAAAAGGAACAGATATCCTCATTCTTAGAAAAACAGCATTATTTATTGTAAAGAAACATAAACATGCAGGTTCTTTCCAAAACAAAAGCCTTATGACTTAACAAAGTTTCATAGCAATGCTTTCAGTAGAGTCCCATATATTTGAAATAAGGTCTTTTTCATTAGATATCTTTCAGTTTGTCTCTCTGAGTCTGTCTTCTAGATTCCTATAACAGGAGCGATCTCTAGAGACCTCCTTTCCACAGCATCAGTTGTTTCATGAAACAAACCTCCCCTAGCAAATGCAGCTATGGTACTCTCTGCTATTAAAGCAACTTTCTCATTTAAATAGATAGCAACTCTTCTCTGTCTGGTAAAACAAAAGTGCCATTCTTTTCTTAAAGAAACACTTTAATTTACCTTTTATATGTAAGACAAACACTTCATTTTGGCAATAGTGGTATAACACTTCTATTTGCACTTTCTACACTGAAAATACAGCACTATTTTCAATTATTCAATTAATCTGGAAACGTTATTTTTCTAGGGCTTCCACAATATGCTACAATATAACTGCAATAATCCCTCCAACTTCATAAACCTACATGGCTTCTCCCAATTCATACAATAAACCACCAGAATAGACAAACCCTCCAACAGACACGCCATTCTAGACTGGACCTTTACTAACAAAACACCACCATCCTTCCAAGCTGGCTGCCTCCCTGATAGTATAAGTGACCATCTCCCCATCTATCTTAGACACAACCTTAGCCCTCACAGACAATCAGCTTATAGGCTAATCCATAAAAAGAAGAAATGTAATACCGAAACATTCCTTTCCCTGCTACAACAAAGTAACTGGTTACCCCTTAAAACCCTCCCCTTAGATGCTGCAATACAGCACTTCAGTACCAACTCCCTCAGCATCCTAAACAGCTTAGCCTTCTGCAGATCTGCTAGGTTAAAAAATCGCTACACACCTTGGCTAGCAAACAACACAAAAACCTTCTCAAACAAATGGCAAAGCCTGGGTACACTGGATAACCAACAAAAACCCACACAACCTGTTACTGTATAAACAACTAAGGAACAAAGCCAAATCTTAAATAAAAGCTGACAAAAAACCTACCTATCCAACTGCCCAACAGCTAAATCAAAACAATCCCAGAAATTTTTGGTCCACCATAAATAAATTCCTTCAGCCTGGAAATACCTCAATCCCTAAACCTACCACACCTCCCTCAGTTGACAGTATAGCTTCAGAATTCAATTCCTTCTTTACAAACTCAATTCACTCTCTTATCAACTGCCACCAAAACACCCCTCCTCAGATCCCAGTTACTAATATTGAAACAGGTAACACTTTCTTCTTTAAACCTGTACAAACACATACAATAAAAAAGCTACTCAGTAACTTGGAAAATATCCTACATCATTCCCCTGCACAAAGGGGGCAACTCCACTAAACTCTCAAACTATAGATGCATTGCCATTCTGCCACCCATCTCTAAAATACTAGAAATGTATATTTATACACAGCTTCTAAACCACCTTCTATCTAGAAAACTCTTAACTCACACCTAACATGGTTTTCACCCTCACCATAGAACCACAACCACCCTCATCAGCTTCACTGACACAGTACATTAACACAGAAACCACAGTAAATGTGCTTCTTTCTTCTTTTTAGACCTCTGCAAGGCTTTTGACACGGTTTCTCACCAGAAACTGCTGTTCGAGCTTGACACACAAAATCTCAGCCACTCTTCCCTGGCATGGTCCCATAGCTACTTTACCAGCCACCAGCAAGCAGTTAAATGGAAACAGGAGCTATCATCTCTACTTCCTGTTAACATAGGAGTACCCAAGGGCTCCATACTAGGCCCCCTACTCTTCACCATTTTCACTAACCAGCTGCACAAATCAACCCCACTCGCCTCAGTCATACAACACACAGATGACTCAACCCTCATATGTACTGCATCCTCTCTAAAACAACTAGAGATCACTACACAGCAATCCCTCTCAGCAGAATCCTGGCTAGCTGAAGCAAACCTTATACTGAAACCAAACAAGGTCAAGCTGATGCTCTTTCTCCTCACCAAATCACCTATTCCCCCAACTACATTTCAAATACGCTCATGCAAGAACACTACTATAACTGCCGTCTCTCAAACTAAACTACTAGGTGTTATAATCGATAACAAAATGAAATCTGACTTATGCCTAGCACAGTCCATTAAGAAGATCCACATTAAACTAGACTCTCTGTACCAAATTAAGCCTTTCCTTATTAACCAAACCAGGCAAGACATAGCCAGAACTTATCTCCTGTTCACTCTACTCTATGCCTCTTCCATCTTCACTAACCTATGCAAAACTGACCTAACAAAACTCAAGTCCTGCTACAACAAAATAGCAAAATTCACCACAAGTTCCCATCACAGGAGCCACTACTGCTCTTCTCTACAACAATTAAAATGGTTAGAACTTACTCAACACTTAACCTGCACCTAACTCATCTTTGTCCACTCCATAGTATACAACTAAACAGGACTGCTGCCCTACAACAAATTCTTCAACCTTATTCCACCACCTGACTACTGTGATCTTCTCATAAAACACTACTAAATGTTTTCAAAGGCAACAACAAAGCTGGTGACTCCTTCTATTCCCATTATATCTCCAAAATCTGGAAAACAATTCCCCAACATATTCTACTGAGAGCCCACAACAATTTAAAAGACTGCTAAAAGACTTCCTTAATAGCAAATGGATCTACTCCTGTATCAGCCCCAGCTAATGCCTTTCAACCCCCCCCACCCTCTTTTATCCTCTTCCCTGGGTACAGTCACCCCCACAGAGTATTCTTAGTCACAATACCAGTACCTCTCAATTGCCTCCTACCTCTATACTTACATCCACACAGAGCCACTTGACAATCGCTCTTCTCCTGAACCAGAACTACCTCTCTAACCTCCTCCTTCCATTGCTTCCATCCTCCAATGCCCTATTTTACTAACTCCTTCCCTAAGATAGCTTTCTCTACTACCCTCTACCAATCTAAAGTTACTAAGCTAAACCTGATACAATGTCTAAAGTAATGGTTTTAAGTTATGTTCATCCACCACCATACACATAAAATCTTTGTAATTAATCTACCAAAAATGTATATGTATACACTATGGTTGTTTCTGTGATCTTGTTGTAAGAGTCTTGATACCTACTATTCATAAAGTTGTAAATTGTGCTTTCTGCCTAGTAGACTTTGTAACTGTGCTATATCTCTGCATCCACTCTCTTGATTTATAACACTCAAAACCTGATTGCTAACACTGTGAATAGTGCTTGTGACTTTAAGTCTATGTAATTTTGCTACGGAGTTTTTATGTCCAGCCCTCCTCTAAAAATGTGCTTTCACCCCGGTGGGCCATCCCGGTAAACAAATGTAAATAAATAAATAAAAATAAATAAAAATATATGCAACATATTATGTAATACATATACTCACATATATACATAGATTGTGTCTCAGCTTCCTCCTTCACAAGCATTTTTACAGGCCACTTTTTCATACCTGCATTTGTATTTGCTGTTGCAAGCATCACTTTATATCTAGGACATTTCTATGTGCCTTACCCCAAAAATGTCCTTTTCAAACCTCAGGTATTGTATATGAGATGTTGACAGGCACATGTGGCAGGTCTACATTTATATCTACTTTAGTTTGCATTTAAAACCAAAACCTAAGAGTATCTGTTTCAGACTTGCATTTGCGTTCAGTACTGGAAGTAAGCATGTATGCATGCATGTACATGTACCAATTCCTAACTCTTCCTCAGTAAGTGCAGCTTGCTCATCTAGGCCTTGGGTTTCTCAGTATGCTTGAAGTAATGCATCTCTTGGATCATTATTTAAAGGATGCATTCCAATGGTACAAATCAGTGGGAAGAGGTCTGGCACAGGTTGTTTATTTTGCTTATGATATTGGCATTCAACACACTTCTGTGGTATTTAAGATATTTGAAATAATGCATTTCAAATTACACATGGATTGTTAACATATGCTGTTTACTATGGTCCACTTTTGGGCATAATGCTGACAGGGGGCAGTGTATGCTGCTTAGAGCCATCTGCAAACCTGCAGCACTTTGTAATGCATCCATATTGTTCCATTGTTTCTTAGGGTAAGAAGCTGGGGGGATGGTGTGATTTTTGTGACATTATATGATTTCCTATTTAACACAGTATGTTACCCAGTGTCCTGGATGCAGCAATTGCATTTGTTTGCTTATTTATTTATTTTTCATTTTATTTTTTTTTTATTTTATTTTCATTGCATTTTGGTTACCAGAGTAGAGCACTGATCACAGTTGCAGGCTCATCGTAGGTTACATTCAAAATAGTAGTAACAAAAATATAACAATTACAACCAACAGTGGAGCACAAAGGTAATACAAGGCAGTAAAAAAGACAGATACAATGTGCAAACTTTACGCCATGTTTAGGTGTGCAACTTACAAACTGAAAAGTGAAATCAAAGGAATAAGAAGACAAGAGTAAGAAGCATATATCTAGGACATTGACACAGTTTCACTAACAACAAAACCTCCAACCAATACCAAATACTGAAACCACAAGCGAAAAAAGCACTGGACCTGATGGCACAATGAAGGCAATAACAGTAGTTGATACAAAAACCTAGAATTAGCGTACACACTTTTATTTAAATGCTTTCGTCAACAGACTTCTGCAGAACACAATTCAAAATTCAAAACAGTGCTTTTATAAAAACCATCACTAATTAACCATTCAATTATTCAATTAAAAACGTATTGTTTTAAACATGTAAACAGTTCTATAACTTAAAATCATATATAAAATACAATCACAAAGATGTTATTATTTGTTTGTTAGTATTGTTACTATTTTAAGGAAAAGAAGGTTGTGGTTGAATAAATAATAACATCTTTGTGACAGTATTTATTATATGATTTTAACTTATGGAACTGTTTATATGTTTAAAACGATAAGTTTTTAATTGAATAATTAATTGAATGATTAATTAGGGAGGGTTGTTATAAAAGCACTGTTTTGAATTTTGAATTGTGTTTTGAAGAAGTCTGTGGATGAAAGCGTTTAAATAAAAGTTTGTAGGCTAATTCTGGATTTTTGTATCAACTACTATTATTGCCTTTTTTATGCCATTGGATCCAGTACTTTTTTCGCTTGTGATTGACACAGTTTCACTGACTGACCATGGAAATGGTACTTTAGCTAAGATGATGAGTGCTGTTGACACTTTAATACCAAGCAAATGACCCATCCACCCTGCGCAGAGGTCTTCTGTCATATGTGCCACAGGGCTGGCATGTCTTCTGCTTAAAGATCAAGGAACTTCTGGCCATTTAGTATGACAGAGTTCCTTATCATTAAGACATGTAGCAGCAGTGCATGTTATGCTGTTAGCCTACATTACTGCTAGTCCTGTCATGCTGAATTCTGCTCTCTTCATAGCTCAGCCTTTTGCTCACATATTTTAACAAAGTCGTGCATACTCTGCAATCCAAGCACCACTGAGAATGTGTATTTGTAGATTTCATAAAATTGGGGCACACTTGTGACAGGGTATTCTGCATTACACAGATCTTCATTATTATCTCTGTGTTTCAGTTTGCACTTAGACAAATTTATAGATTTAGCAGTCCCAGCTACAGCCAAATACAAAGGTAATTTTAAAAACAAACCACCCGATGGTCATGTTGCATAAATTAACTTTATAACAATAGAAAAGACTCCTTAAACTTTACAGTAAAATCAGAGTTGACGAGCATGCGGAGAGCATGAAAATCTTACCAAAAAAATGAAATGTACCATGAGGACCAGCAGTGCAACCCAAGAATGAAAAGTAACATCAGAAGTGAAGAACATGTCCTCATTAAGCTATGCTGGCAAAATGAGAAATGACACTCAATATCACTCTCCAGTTTTTTTATAAGGGAGTTCCTCACTCCGATCCCAAAGCCATCACATATGTAAAAGGTAGTACCCTTATTCTAACACTATTCATCCTTAAATCCCTCATGATCCCTACAATCACCAAGTAGCATGTTGTTAGGGTGCCTTTTAAGACCATAATCACTTCCTGTATGGGTCCTGATAATACACCAGGTTGTGAAATGATGTCCAACACTCTTTTACCAAACATCTCTTTAAATTGCTTAACCTAAACTTATCCCCAAGGTATATTCCCAAATCCTGCCACACCATTGCAGTGGTGCCCCTCCACAAGGATAGCCCCGTCATGGACGCTGGAAATGACTGCCTATTAGCCTAATAAGTCTGATCTGTAAAGCCATGGAGTGTATCGATATTGATCTCATTAATTAACACAATAAGAATGTCATTAGACTAGATCCACAACAAACTGACTTTATGAAATGTACACCATGTCTGTTAAATCTTCTTAACTTGTTTTAAAAGGTCATTCAAGTGGTCAAAAGTGGTTATACTGTTCATATAGCTTTTCTTAACCTGGCCAAGGCATTCAGTAATATACCTCATGCCAATATTGTAAGGAAACTATCTGCCTTCATCTTTGATCTTTTAGTGATAAGATGGATTGTCAGCTGGTTGAAAGACAAAGCACACATTGTCTGCGTGATGGCTAGCTGTTCAAGTAGTGTGAATGTTACCCGTAGATTCCCTCAAGGGTCTGTGCTTTCTCATTTCCTGTCTCCTGTCTGGCTTTTATTTCTCAGACCTTGAAACTATGAACCAGAGTTTTTGGCTAATCACATTTGCAGAGAACTGCACAATTGCTGCCGTCATCAAAACCCCTAAAGATGCTTGCACCCTTCAGAAAGAACTTACATTTGTTAATATCTTGTATAAGGATAATTGACTTAAATTGAATCTAAAAAATATGATATTGTTTTCTTGGGAAAATAATTGCATTCTGCTTGCAGTATTGACAACATCACTGTCAAGTAAAAAAGTATTCAGAGACCTGTATTCCTTGAAAGATAGTTCCCCTCTTACTTGATCACCAAGTAGCAACTATAGTCAGAGAATCCTGTATATCACAACTAACTGCCTCAGGTATTTCATCAGGATGCAAGTAAGTTATGGTTCCCTTATATTCAATCCTGGTCAGACATATTACAGAATACAGTGCTCCCATTGATATGTATCTCACTTCTTCTTTTTCGGCTGTCCCCATTAGGGGTCACCACAGCGGATCATCTGTTTCCATTTCTTCCTGTCCTCTGCATATTGCTCTGTCACACCAACCACTTGCATGTCCTCTCTCACCACATCCACAAACCTTATCTTAGGCCTTCCTCTTTTCCTCTTACCTGGAAGCTTCATCCTT
Source organism: Protopterus annectens (assembly GCF_019279795.1). Classification (NCBI taxonomy): domain Eukaryota; kingdom Metazoa; phylum Chordata; order Ceratodontiformes; family Protopteridae; genus Protopterus; species Protopterus annectens. Next base: position 174,309,945 of record NC_056729.1, on the reverse strand, counting down.
AGCATCCTTTTCCTAATATACCCAGCATCCCTCCTCAGCACACATCCAAATCATTGCAATCTCACCTCTCTGGCTTTGTCTCCAAACTGTCCAACCTGAGCTGACCCTCTAATATACTGATTCCTAATCTTGTCCATCCTTGTCACACCCGATGCAAATCTGAACATCTTTAACTCTGCCACTTCCAGCTTTGACTCCTGCCTTATTGTCAATCTCACTACACATATCAAAAAACATGAAAAGCTCAAGACATTCCAACTAAGGCAATCTCTGGTTTTAAGAATCTGAGATACCAGGAGAAGCTGGATGCCTTGTTCCTTAATTCTGTGTCTTATATGCTCCTCAGGTTGATATTAGCCTCACTTACTGAGCTATTAGAGATCCTGTGACACTTGACCTCTTTTTCTCAGTAAGTTGAACTGTGCAGGCAACACTGGAAGCAGAGATCTGAATCTTCATCAGCAAACTAACAAAACATATTGGAGAGATAGATTAGTCACTCAGGGTCACCCCCTTCCTTGGAATAAGTTTTCACTTAGATTGTTAATCTATGAAGTCCCGCAGTAGAAAAGCCTTTATTTTCTTATACTTTTTAAGTTGATTTTTTCAGAAAATACTGTGGGCTCCAAGGAGTTGTGCAGGCTATAACAGGTGATACATTCCACATTACATAGGTGCTAATGAGTTAAGTAGTCAAGACCTTGCTTTAACAAATCCAAACTTAAATGGATCCAATTTCTGTAGGTTGTCAATGTCCTTGTTTATCATTTCCATGTTAGTTCATTCCATGGATTTGCATATTAGACTTGTCAGACTGATGGGTCTGTAGTTCCCATGGTCATTTGATGGTCCACCCTTATGAAGAGGAATGACTGTTGTGGCCCATCAGTCTCCTGGCATGTAACCTGCTTCAAAGCTGTAGTTGAAGAGTGCATCACATGGTCCTGCTAAGTCATGTTTAAGGCTATTTAGTAGGCAACTGTGGATATTGTCTGGGCCCACTGAAGCAGTGTTTTTGGCCTTAGTGAGCGCTTCCAGTACCTGCTCCCAGTTGATGCGTGGGGGAAATATGCTAGAAGGGATTTCATAGAGGGTAGTGGGGTGAATGTGGAGAAGTTAGAGCAGAATTTATCAGTCAGTAGATTTACTATGTCAACCAAAAATAAAAAGAACGGGCACCATGGAAGGACAACCAGCACTCGACAAGTGCAATAAAGTAAATTTATTGATACAATTAAGGTAATCCACAAGGCGAGTCTCATAAACACATAAACACATCTTTACTATGTCACCCTGGCCAGTGAAGGTTGTGTTATTTACACCGGTTCTGCACCATGCTGAGTGTTACCGTTAGGGTTCCTGACATAGCTGAAGAAGGCCTTGTGACTGTCCTTAGCGTAGGAGGCTTCCCTAACCTCATAACTGATCTTGTTGGACGTTGTTAGCCCTCTTAGTTACTTGTTTAGTTGAATCAGAGAGCTGTTGTTTCTACGAGAGTTGCTTTTTCTGATTATGATCATGATTTTTTTTCATTTGTTATGCAGCCTGTTAAGGTAAGGATTCCACCAGTGGGGTTTGTTTTTGGTGTTAGATCTGGGCTTACTTCTGGTAGGTATGGCAAGCTCAATGCAGCCATTTACACGATTTCACAAGGTTTCTGTGAGTAATTCTGCATAGGTAGCTTGGTTGCTGGGATTTGGAGAAGCTATGAATTTTGACAAGCAATTGTTCAATGGGATGGAGTTTGCTTTAGAATAGTTCCTAAGTGTTATGGGCTTAAATGGGTTTTCGGCATTGATTTTTATTTCAAGGGAGGCAGCTTTGTGGTCCAACTTCACAAATGAGGACATGATATGGGGGAGAGGAATATGCAATGCTCTCATATGTCCAACATGTTTGATCCTCTGATTGGAGAGTGCACTATCTGGTCCAGGGTGTTTGTGTTGACAAAGTTCAGGAAATACTGTGCTTGTAAGTTAGAGACAGTGTACATTTCTCAGTATGTAGATGGGTAGTTAAAGTCTCCCATGCATAGGGGATGGTATTTGGTTGGATGGTGAGCACCTCTAATAGGTCTAGGTAAGAGATGAGAGCTTTCTGAGTCATAGAAGGCAACCTGTAGCTGGCCAGGACATGGTAAGGAACCTTGCCTGTGGAGACATGGACATGAATGAACTCCAGGACATCATCCTGTTTAACCAAACTAGAACTGTATTTGTTGTTAATGTAGATTGACACACCTCCACCTTTACCCCCTGTCTATGCTGCTGTTGGTCTAAGGCACTGTAGGGTTCCACTGTCAGAATACTTTCTGTGATTTTAAACCAAGCCTTGACAATAGCACAGGTGTCTACATTCTCCAGTGTGAGGAGAGCTTGCAGGGTGGGGAGTTTCTTGTGTAGGTTCCTAGCAGTAATACCTTTAGGTTGCTTTGAGTTATCATTATTAGTTTTTGGCCATGTTGGTAGCTTTATCATTTGACATTGCCTAAAAAAGGTTCTAAGGGGATGGATAAAGTCTTAGCCAGTATCTTAAAACCTAGGGGGGACAGGTGCATACTGTCCTTGGCAAAGCAAAGTGGTCTGTTAACGATGTCCTCCTATGCTGATAGATATTAGATTCCCTTGGAGTGACTCCAGAAACTAAGACAATTATTAAAATCAACTATATTCTGTTCAGACTCTGCCATCATCCTTGGTGAAGGTAGAATGCTTCTCAATGCAAGGTATGTGCCTGTCTGTGACACATACTCAGAGAGATCCATATTATCTCTTTTCATATAGTCCAGAGAAGTCTACCTCAGGTCATTTACACTCACGTGGACTGTGATAGATTTATATCGGTAGCTGTGGTGCAGCGACTTGAGTGCATGCATTATATATAGATGTAGACTTGACACATGTGCCTGTCAACATTGTAAATCCTAGCTCTAGATAGGCAACTAACCGTTATCATTTTACTTGTCCAGCCTGGTGAGAGGAGTATCTGTGCGTCCCGTCATATAATAGAATCGCCTATGACAAGAGGAGGAATCGCAGGATGTAGGTTTAGGTGTGGTGTTAGGTTTTGCTTTTGTGTGTGCTTTAGTGATTGCTGAGGGTAGATATTACAGTTTGATGGCTTAGGAAGTCTTTGAGGTTTGGAGATGTTTCTTTTAAGTGGCACAGCATAAGAAGGTCTATGTGTGTAGCGAGCAGAATGTATGAAGGATGTAGTAAGTGTGTTCCTCTCAACCTTGTTTGTAAGTGACAATTTTGCCTCCAAGGAAGTTATGCATGTACATCTCTCACACACTGCATTAGTTTCTTTAAGGATTATAAGGTTGTCTGAGTACACGAGATCAATTACTACATTGTCTCGGAATGCCCATATCTGCCAAGCTGGTCACAGAGACTTTAGGAAATTGCAAATCCATGTTGTCAGGAGCTATATTAATGTTGGGCTATTATGGTTTAGGTTCTTGATTTTACAAGGGTCACCTGAGTGGTGTCTAGAGTGATGGTTAGATGTTAGATAGTACTATGATCTTACTGCTGCTTTTACTCAAACTAGATGCCCAAAGCTTACCTCCACACAAAACCTTTCTGTGTTATGGGTTAAAGTCATAAGTGCTTTATAGGTTTTGTACTACACAGGGTACTGTTAACCACCACTGAACAGTGAACAGCTCTGTGAAAATGTACCCAATTTATAACAGGCAATAAAGATGAAAATTAACTCCTGTGTCCTCTGGCCAATAAACAACTACTCTCTGAGACCCCTGGAGCACCTTCAAACTCACAGAGACCAGGTAAAGAGCAAACAACACACAAACAATTATTTAAATGCTAAGATTAGTGCAGTTATAAATGTAATTTAAATGTACTGCTTTGGATGCAAAATATAGTTCAAATGCTTTGCTATCAAGATTTCAAGTTTCCAGTGGTCTGAAAACTCTTAAATCAGTGATGTAGCCAGTACCTTTGCTAAATAAAAATAAAATGTTAACCGGGGTACTGAAGGTATCCTCATGACTCATTTTAGCCACAGTCTGGTTACAATGCCTTGTTAAGTGAATTGCTCGGTCACATGCAAGGCAAATGGGGGCCAAAGGAATCAAACCTAGGAGTACTAGAAGATAAAGAAGCCATACTGAGCACTTTGAGGAACTACTAACATTTCCTAGGGCTAGAAGGCCCACTGTTTTAGACATTACAACCATCCATGGTTGCCCTGCACCTTCCACCTGGCTTGGGGATATTTCTTGCCTCTGTATTTTTTATTTATTTATTTTTTCTGGTCCAAAAACCCCAGAGATGAATTTATATTTATCAAAAACATTGCAAGAAACTGTTTTCCAATATGGCTTTTCTACTCAGAGATCTTTGATCCACTGGTGCTTCCACATTCTGTTTCGCACCAGTCCAGAACATTTATTTTATTTATCTCAGTAGTCTAGTAGCCTCTTTTAAGGGGAGATCCAGGTACTATTTATACAAGTTGGGGAAATTTGGCCAGGGCATTGGGGAGCTTTCCCCTACTCTTTTTGACAGGTGCCATGAGATATTTTTCATCCAACTGAATTACTACCAGCTCAAGCAGGGTAGGCCTTGGTCTAACATCTCATCCAAAGGATGATGCACTCAGGTGCGCACCACCCCTTATGCTGCAGCAGTGTCAGCAATCCATTTCATTGGTGTAGGAATAGAACCCACAGCTTCCTGCACCAAAGGTGAGTGTGCTATCTGTTGCACCACTGACACTGTAACAAGTTCACAGGAAAAGGCACTTGGCTCATACATGGGCATCACAGCTGGCAGGCTGGGCCTGTGAAAGCTTCCCTTGGCTGTGCCTTCATTACAAGCTAACCTTAGTCAGTTTAATGTACTTTGTTATCTAGATAAGTCCCGTTGGGACACTTTCACTTTACTGGAAAAAATCAAAGGAGAAAGTGCTGCAATGATGAGGTACAGTATTACAAACAAATAAAAACAAATGCAAAATACATATTTGTCGTTTCTCTGAACAATGTCCTACATCAGCATCATTTCACATGGCTAATCATAGCGCTTTAGGAACCTAGAGGGCTAGCTGGTCCCTTTGGGGCCCCCCACCCCTCTAAGTTCCCCCCACCCTCCTATATCCTATAACCACATTTATCCTAATCTGTAAAACCAACAAAACATCTGTAAAGCAGTCTAAGCTAGTGCAGCATACTTAATAATAATAACTCTATTATATTTCTCTTATAAATATTTAAAATAGTTTTGATTGTTTTGGTTGTTTGTTATTGTTTTAAATCCATTATGTATTACATTAGATATTACATACATATTTCCTGACTTAGGCTCAATTTGCTGCTCCAAAACTACCACTAAACACTTTCTCCACTTTTAAACTAATAGCTGAGCCAGCCTTTTCCTGCAATCTGTGTCTGGGGTCCCCTCTCTGACCCTTCATCCTCATTGAAAATTGGGGGCAAAAAAAAAGCTGTTGCTGAAAATTTGAAAATTAAAACATGAAACACATATATTTCCTAATTATGCTCTTTAACATGAATAGGACTGATGATGATGATGATGGGAATGAGATGATAGCAAGGGAGAGTCATCAGCAGTGTGCAAACAGCATTTTTTGACTTGTTTTTAAGAAGAGATCCACTTTTTTAATCATCAGGATAGTTTTTCTTCAGGATAGTTTAAATTCACACCACAGAACCAGAAATAATAAAACCAGCATTTCTAATAATTCAATTCAACAAAAAAAAAAAAATAATCCCAAAAATAAATAAATAAAAATAATGCTCAATATATATGTTCACTAAAAAAAAGTCACTATGATGACATATTTTGCATCTATTTTGGACAATAACATAAAACAGAAATGTGGATGGATTAATTGATTTGTTGTCCTGAATGATTACCAGCAAATCATGACTTTTTTTTTTATAAAAGCAAAAGCAAACAAAAATCAGGAAAAAAAAGAAAAAAGAATGAAGGACAAGTATGTGACAAGTATGCATGGGATAAATCTAACTGCTTTGCTTCTTCTCTCTGCATCTGCTGCTTGACAACTAATCTGGTGTGCAAGTACCAATGTTGCAAAAAGGCACAAGGCTGTGCTGTTTGCTGAAATTAGTACATAACTAGTAGTTGTGTGTGTGTGTGTGTGTGTGTGTGTGTGTGTGTGTGTGTGTGTGTGTGTGTGTGTGTGTGTGTGTGTGTGTGTGTGTGTGTGTGTGTTTGTGTTCTGGCCCTCACCAAAGCTGTTGTTTGTTGAAAGAAATCAAAAAATGTTTCTGAATTTGCTGGAACTGAATAAACCGAATGGTGCTGATATGACCCTAGGATATAGCTAATAATAATAGCTCTCTGTTTAACCACACACTAACTAAAACCAGCCCTGCTCAAAATGCATTTACATAAAGCTGCTAAAGGCCATGGGGGGCTAGATGTTGTGGATATTATTTTTTAATTTTCATCACAGTCAAACCTTAGAGGCTTGTGTAAGAAAGGTCACTGTCTAGGAGCAACAAATTTGAATATTATTGGCTAATTCAATCAGTGGTGTAAGTTGTATACCCCCCATGACACTCACATAATGCCTGATTTATTACCATGCTATTCATTCATAGTCCATGGCACAGCTGTGTTACCTTTGAAAACGAATCATTATAATTGTATAGTTATATTGAACTGACTTCCATCTTAAAAGCAATTAACAGCTTTGATTTACATCATATCAGTTAATAATTTTCATCTGCTTAGGTAGTGAAGTGTAACCATATAACTGGTTTGGAAATTCCACATACTGTCTATGCTGACAGGAATTTACTCCCACAGTAAGGTCATTTAGTTTTTATAACACTGATACATGAACTTAATGCTTACCCGTGATACTAAATTTTATTTTAAAATTTAACCAAATAGGGGAGCTGATGCACATTAAACTTGTTGAAATCTTTTGTTCTCATGAAGCAGCTATTCATGAGAATTTTCACAGATGTTAAAGAACAGTAAGTGCCAGCACCTAACCACACAGTTCTGTTTCATGTGGCCATTTGGTTATTGCAAATTTTAATTAGCATGTAACAACATAAACTCATAACTGTGTGGTTAAGCCCTGATACTCACCCACTTCCTTGGAAACATGGGTGATTCCAGGCATGCAAAGTTGTTTTACAGTGGAGATCTACGGGTGATACTGTGGCTACATAGTACGGAAACATGTAACAACATTCAAATATCCACAAAGTGTTGGTTATGTTCTTATAGTTACACCCCCCCCGATACACACACAGAATACGTTGGACTCTGGAGTGTAGTACATGAAATATCTGGTATTGTATGATTAGGAAGTTAGTTTAGTGATCATTTGCAATCACAAAACTCACTCCATCATGTTAGAGTACCAGTCTAAACCACAGCATATTCCATATATGTAAATGGAATGCAGACGTAACTGTACAAGTACACACACACACACACACACACACACACACACACACACACACACACACACACACACACACACACACACACACACACACACACACACACACACACACACACACACACACACACACACCAATGTGTGCACTCACTCAGAAATTTCTGTATCACAAGCACACTTATCAAGGCAGAAAATTTTAGCCCAGAGCAACTGAGGTGTATGATTGTATGACTGCAAACAGAATATATATATATATATATCTATATATATGTATATATATATATATATATATATATATATATATATATATGTGTGTGTGTGTGTGTGTGTGTGTGTGTGTGTGTGTGTGTGTGTGTGTGTGTGTGTGTGGCTGTATGTATAGTAACTTCACACTGTCTGCATTAGTACATTCTTTTGCTTCAGGTTTCAAAGTGAGAAAAAGTATAGAAGAAATACATTAGAACAGCTTAGTTTGCAAGTAATACAGATGTTATGACTTACTCAAGAGCAAGACCACACTCAAGCAAATCTGCAGTCTGCGGCTACCACTCCACCCATACAGTATAGGAAGGAATCAGTACTGCAAAACTAAACAAGGATATACATTTTGGGCCTCAAGAACAGGGTCAGTCCACCCAGGTATTCTTCTTGTATGTTTTATGAGAGTGAAGTTATTACATTGGCAGTATTTCTTAGTAGTTCTCAGCGTGCTAATAAAACTGACTGTTGTAGCCTTGTGCCCCCCCCCAGCTAGTGCAGTAATCCTAACTGTTCAATAGACAGTATACATTTTAATTCAGATCCCTGTGACTAAATTAACCATCAAGCAGCCCTCTCGGTGCTTTCTGCCTTAGTTTGTATCACTTGGAGGCCCACCTGTTTATTTGCATCTCTATACATTCCCCTTCATTGCTAATGTATCTCCCTACTCTAATCTGTGCACAAACTGGTTACTAATCAGCAAGTCAATGTGAAGACACACTCCCAACCTTAATAAACTTTGCTGTCTCTCCTCTCCTTCACTTTACAGGTAGTTTGAATTATTACTTACCCCCTCTGAGGCCTTCACTGATAGATTTCCACTGATTACTTTTCTGGTTTCTTTGCATTCCACCTGGTTTACACTCCTTGTGCTATCTCCATCCCCCAATACTAAGTCTATATTAGAATTTTGCTGAGCATGGAGCCATCTTTAAATTTCTAGTCTCCCACCAGGACACAAGTGCTCTTCAGCAATTGCATTCTACTTGCTGGTAAGCCATTAGACCTCAGGAATTTGTTTAAAGTGTTCAGATTTGTAAAGTAATACTTTTTACTCTTGTCTTAGTGGGCTCTGCCCCTCTTTGTTCACCCTCTCAAATGCTCAGGCTCTCTCTGCTGCCCTGCCCCCTATTACCACCCACCCTCACTACCTCTACATTTTTAGTAATCACACAATCAAAGCTCATCCTCACATCACCTCCACCAATCACAGCTCCTCAAGTCAGATCACATTATACCACACCAACTGGCTTCACACAAAATACTCCCAATCACTGTCATTCCCACTAGGCATTTTTTACATCACCCACACTACTTACCCATCCACATATAGTGCAACCCTATAATTCCTATTCAGAACCCCACCTAGAACCAACTTAAACTTTATAACCATGACTATAACACAACTAAGTCTAGTTTGTCTTCTCATAATTCTTTATAACACCACAAAGTATCACTCTAGCAATATTCCTAAACTTAGTAGCACAACACTACATTATGCACTCTCATATACAGACACCGCACATTATAATAATATCTGCCCACAATTGTTCAAGAACTACATAACAGACCAATTCAGAACTAAACACATATGCTCTCATTCCTATTCCAAAAAGACACAATACTTTCTCACACTTCACACCAAACTCCAACATCTGTATCACCATTTTAACATCAGGCTCACCATACGTGGGTATATCCACCCCAACCCAGGCCCAAATACATCCTGTCCAACACAAACTGCTCCAACACAAATGTCAGAACATAACATCCGCACTATCTTCATCCCTGGGCAAATCAACAACAGCAGCAAAACCAACCATCGTTTAATGCTAAATATTAATATTAGAAGTATCAAAAATAAAATACCTGAACTTCAGGCCACAATAGCACACTACTCCCAAGACATAGTTGCTTTAACAGAAACCTGGCTAAATAAAAACATAGCTAACTCAGAAGTTCTCCCTACCGGCTACAATATCATTAGACAAGAGAGACCACTTCGTAAAGGGGGTGGAGCTGCCTTACTGTATAAGTCCAACTTAACTGTGCATCCATTACCAAACTCCTACCCCTCCCCCAATAATTGGGACATACTTATCTCACAACTTCAACTTCACCCTAAAAAGGTCATCACCACAATTGTGATCTATATTCCTCCTGGTAATACACCTGCTAGCCTTGTAGACTTCTTATCTTGGTGTTCTTCCACATATTCACAAGAAACCCTTATTCTGGGAGATTTCAACCTAGATTGGTTCACCTACATATCAGAACCACCAAGTAATCTAATAAATCTCCATGGCTACCAGCAGCTAGTCCAAATTCAAACTAGATGTGATAAAAAATCTAAAAGGGAATCCATCCCTGACTGGGTCCCAACTAACAACCCCACATTGTACCCCCATGCAGGCAGTCTCCCAGACACCTTAAGTGACCACAACATAATATACTTTATATGTAGTAGAACAAGCATATGCAAAACCACTAACTATATATCCACTAGAAACACAAAACAATTCTCTCCTGAGGTCCTCAATACTTTACTCTGTAACTGTGACTGGACCCCCCCCCTAAAAACCCTCCCACTTGACCAGGCTGTAGCATATTTCAACAAAACATTTCTACAACACCTAGACACTGTTGCTCCATTGCACAAAATCAAGGTTAGAACCTCTGCATACCCTTGGCTTATTAAAGCAGCCAAACGAATCCTCAAGTCCAGAGATACTGCCTGGCTTTACTATAAAAAAACCCCAAAGAAACACAAAGCCTAACTAAGTATCAAGAACTGCACAACCCTGCAAAAAATGTATTAGGCCGGACAAAAAATCCTACTACATGACATTACAAACTAAATACCAACACAACCCCCAAAAATTTTGGAAAAATGTAAACCAGCTACTAAAATCCACCCAAAAGGCTACCCCCAAACCAACCACCCCTAACACTAAAGTTCCCATTGAAACACAATTCATCTCCCACTTTGTGAACTCAATTCTATCCTTAGTATCACAGGACAGTTCCTTCCTAAGTATCCCCCTCAATACAAATAACACTAATACAAGCTTTTTCCTCAAAACAGTTTCCACCACTTCAATCAAAAGCATGCTCTCCAAACTAAAAACCACATCAACAGCAGCCAACCTACTCCTCAGCTATTTCTTGAAACTCACAGCAGATGCTATTGCTATCCCAATCTCCACTTTCATAAACAGATCAGTTGTTTTCTATGTGCCCAAACTCTGGAAAATATCCTATGTTAAACCCATACATAAAGGCGGGACCTCCACTGAACTTAATAACTACAGACCCATTGCTTTACTCTTCCCCCTGGCCAAAATCCTAGAAAAATGCATCCATACCCAAATGCTAAAATATCTCCTAGACAGTAACATCCTGTCACCTACTCAGCATGGTTTTAGACCTGCCCATAGTACCATTCCAGCCCTCCTCTGCTTCACAGACACAGTAAACCTTCTCAAAAATGAAGGCCTGCAGGTGTCAACTCTTTTTTTGGATATGTCCAAAGCATTTGACACAGTCTCGCACCAAATCCTGTTAAACAAACTAAACCAATATCACCTATCAAATTCCATTCTTACCTGGTTCCAAAGCTACTTAACTGACAGGCACAGAGCTGTGAAATGGGAAAATTATCTCTCTCCTTAGCTGCCCATAACTATAGGAGTCTTTCAGGCTTCTATCTTAGGACCACTACTATTCACAGTCTTCACAAATGACATCCATACCTCTACACAGCATTCATCTATCATTCAGTATGCAGATGACACTACCTTAATCTGTGCTGCACAAAACATTCCCACTCTCCTGCAAACAACTCAACTAGCATTTTCTGATGTTGAAAACTACCTTACCAAAGCCCAACTTATCCTCAATGCAAAGAAAACTCAGCTTATGATTATGACCAGTTCTAAAAAAACACGGATAACAGTCAATTCACTATCTACTCCACAAATGCTACTCCAACCACTCCAGTGGCACAGGCTAAACTATTGGGAATAACCATAGACTCCCACCTAAAATTTGGTAGTCATCTCAACTTAACTATTAAAAAAGTAACTTGCCAAACTGGGATCACTCTACCGTATCAAACCATTTCTTACCAACAACACAAGATCAGCCATTGCTCGCTCCCATCTTCTATCCACCCCTACTCTATGCATCTCCCATTCTGACTAATCTCAACAAAACTGAACTAAGCAAAATGGAAGCCTGCTATAACAGAATTGCCCTCTTTGCTGCAAATTTCTCAAATAGAAGTCATCACTGTACTGCTTTGAGAAAGCTCCACTGGCTTGAACTGCCCAACCTCCTAACCTACAATCAGCTCTGCCTCTGTCATTTGATCTATTACCTCCCCAATAAGTGTCCTGCCCTCAAAAACCTAGTACAACATCACTCAGCCAAAAGGTCTCTTAGATCATCAAGCAAACTACTACTAGAAGTCACCAACAGCTATAATAGTTTTGGAGATACACTGTATAGAAGTTCAGTGGCTAAAAATGGAACTCTGTTCTCACTAGCATTCAAAATACATCATCCAAAGCCTCCTTTAAAGACCTCATCAGGCAACATCTCAAGCAAAGTTGGTAGTGCCATGATTGCTCCCCAGGCTAGTGAAAGCAGATAAGGTACACATATTAAACCTAGAGTACTTGATAATAGTTTTCAATCTTACTCACAAACACTGGCTAATCTACAATGTATGTACTGTACCTGCGTACTAAGTATGTATTCTACCTATGTTCCAAATTTCAGCTGTACACCACAGATCTATTACTTGCTTTTATTTTTAAATTAATATTTTTTTTATTTGTTCTCTCCACTGTAACTGTTGATGTTCTGCATTCCACTGTAAAAACATGTCTTTTGTAATTTGTGTGTATAATGATCATGTCTAAATAATTAAATGTATCTGTAATTTTTCTATGTGGAGCTTTTCTCCCCGGGCCTCTGCTGAAAATGGGCCTTTTTGGCTCAGTCAGACATCCCCGGTTAACAAATGTAAAATAAAAATAAATAAATACTGCTACAGTGATCTTTCCTCAAATATGTACTGTAATGGACAGTATCTCACACAGGCAATTGCGTGTTCAGAGAACGATAACTAAATTCATTACAGGGATACAGGGTAGAAAGGTTTGGGCTATGTTTACACATTTAGGGTGACTATCAATAAAACTGAAGAATAGGAAATATGATAAGGATGCATTAAACAGTATGGGTTTTTTAAGGAAATGCCGCTAAAAGTGATGAACAGGGATAGAGAGAGTAGGTGAGGGAACAACCTTCAAACCCAAGGTTTTAATTTTTGGCTGAATGTGAGGAAGTGCTTCTTTTTGAAAGTGTGGGTGGAATCATGAGAGCCACCATCATTTCAGAAGAGTTGGAAAAAGGAGAATGGGGATATATGGGAAAACAGGAAGCCTTGTTGGAAAAGAAATACAAAATTGTAGGAGAGGCAACTTAAGGTGCTAGATGTATTAGCAGCAAACATGATAGGTATCCCTTCTTAGCAGGTTGTGTGTTGCCTAGAACTGTAATTATTTCCTGCATGTATATTGGATCATGTTTCAGTTATCCACACGGAATTTTTGAGTACCATATCCTTGCCAGAATGCATGCTGTATACTTTCAGAAGGAATTGTTCAAATTTAATAGGTTAAATGTACAACAACATTTGTATGCTGTAAGACTTGGGGCACACCTGTTAATATATTCAAATTATGTCATTACAAATCTGAACATAGTTGCAGGCTTTGCCAGTTTACTTTCTTTTATTTCCCCAGGCTAAAATGCAACTTCTTAAATGTATATATGTGGCATGGTATCTGTGGAAATCTTAAACAAAGGTTAGTTTTGTTGCTGGCATGAAAGAGAAGGTTCACTGTAGTTTTCATGTATTTGTTTACTTCTGTCTTTTAGATAACTGCATATTCTTTTGTGATAGACAACAAAAAATTAAATTCATAAGTACATCATCCATTACATTAAGCTTTTGTGGTCACTGAGGTCATGGTGGAGTATGCCATGTTCTACCACAACCACTTTGAATATATAATTAAACATGCACTCATAATCATGATGTTCTCTGGGTCTCTAAAGACTCAGATCTCAGTGGCTGCCCACTCAGTAAGCAAGGAAAAACTCTGTTGGTGTGCTGACCTCTCCAGAGACAACATCAGGGAGCTGTAATCATTTCTTTTTTGTAAGCAGTGGTTTGTCTCAAGTGAGCTAACATTATGTTTTTCTCATTCTGAATCAGAAGTCACTTATCACATTATAGAAGGATACTAAATCAATATCACAGAGTTGGAATCTTATTACATTTAGTCCAAATGTAACAAGCATTGATAAAAGTTAATTGAACTTGATTGTGTGTCCATTCCAAAACGCGGATCTAGGCAGGCTTGTTCATGCCTACCTGCTTGGCTGGCTTTTGCATGTTGAAAACATTTAGGATGAATTGTCTTATTGAGACTGTAAGTTGAAAGCCATGATATTAGTTTCCTACATGCCTTGTAACAGTGCATCAAGATAGCCATTGTTTTACTGTACACCGCTATAAACAGCATACTAAAACTTAACATACTATTTGTCTCTGGTTGCTATAGAGTAGATTGCCCATTGTATAAAATCTGGAGTGATGCATGGTGGGAAGTAACATCTCCGCATTATTTTGTAGCTACAAAAGTAATTGTGTGTGATGCACATTCAGACATCACCACAGCATCCTTCTCCTGCCATGCCTTTCAAACTCTTACCCAAGAATTCTCAACAGAGCCACGAATAATGGGACAAAAATGCCCAAAATCAGAAACAGATTTTAAACTTTGCACTTTGAAAGTTGCTAAAATAATGGAGTCTGTCTTATCATCCATTTTCTGAAGAATATGAAATCTGAAACTCATATGGCTGCCATTATTTAATGACCACAACTTTCAATGATTTGTCAGAAAACAACAAATTTTATGAGGATCAGATCAAAAATCTGAGGCAGAAATCTAGACATTCTGTCAACTTCTAGACAGCTGAGTGGTATGCTCTCACATTTGCTCTTTGTTTCTTTTAAGCTTTGGCATAGCTCTTCCATTCTTTCTCATTCAGCCATTTATGTTATACAGCCAACACTATCTGACTGTGCAAAGAATGTAATTGCTGTGTGTATGAATACAATTTTTTTCTGAAATGTCAGGTACGTCTGGAAAATAAAGAGCAAATCTGATTCATTTTTATTATGTTATTGGGATTCCCAGGTCACACAGCAGGCCATAGCATATTATATTGAGACGTGCTGTTATGTGCACCAGTGTACCGTTGCTCATGTTATCAAACATTAAAAGTATTCTTGCATATAATGACATTGCCACCTTAAATTACTTATTTTCTTACTTAAGTAATTAATAAAGATACACTGAGTGTAAAATAAAAAAAAAATAAGAAGAAAGTTAAACAGACATTCTGAATCAGACAGAAAGATAGGAAGAAAGTGCAGCCTTTTAATAATTTGTTGTTTGTGGTAACAAAAATTGAAGTTCCCCCTAAAACACCAAGGCTGTGAGATATATATTCTTCTGTTAAGGCCTGTACTCAAATCAGGTCTAAAACCGACCCCTTACCAGCAGAATCTGCCACCCTACTGATTATTGGTTAATGTCAAAACCTTCCTTGGAGCTCCTAATGTCCTTTTAAGCCTTTTTTATCTCATAAGGCTTTTTTCATGATTGCAGATAATGTTTTTGATTCTTAGTTTGAATTTATCATTATCAAATATTTTTGTATGTTTGCTAGGATGTTTCTAATTAAAAGCCCAGGTTTAGGGTCTAATAAATAAGCTGTATTTAATGCATATTAAATTCTAGAATGTGAGATTACAGAAGGCAGAAATACATAGAAGACTTGTCTTGTGGGAGAGAGTCTTATATTAAGTGGTTTCCACATCAAGATTTTTTTCTACATTAATTGTTTGGCAAGGTCATTGGCTTTCTACTGTTTATGTCTGGCAGTTAGCTTAGAAGACTAAAGGCGTGGACTGTTACTGAGCTGCTGCTGGTGCCCAAGGTACAGAGTTTAATCTTGTCCACCTACATTTGACTACTCTATGATTCTGAGCAAGTCACTTAACCAGATAGTGCTCCCGGGTTGTCTACTGAAAGGAATAATTTGTGGGCTTGCATGGTCAAATTGATGGAATGCTCCACCTAAAGAAAACCATATCCCCTCCAGCCACACGCTCCAGGGATCTAAACCTCACCACAACAATAAATAGGACATGCTGGAGGGATAGATTCTTGTCCCAGAGACTTCCCATGCTCTGAAACAAGATTGCAATCTACATTAGGCAGAGCTCCTCGCTAACCCTCTTCAAGAGAAACCTTGATGAGTGGATGAGAAACAGAAATTTTACCCCAGGGATCACTTCAATGGCTCTGCTGGACAGAGGCACAGGGAACTAATCTAAGGGGGTGGCGAAAGCCAACACATTCTGGCTAGGCTTATAAATGCCTTTGGGCCGATAGCCTAGTATCTACCTATTAACCTATATGTAGGGAGATAACAATTATTAGTGTCATTTAAAACGTCTTGAATAGATGCACACTTCAGGGGAAGAGGCATGTATATTTCAAGTCCCAGAAGCAGTACTTGAGCTATTCAGAAGCAAGAAAGCCCAAATGGTTTACATTCTTCTCTAAGTAATGTCATTTTAAACATAACAATTTCCAACTTCTAAAAGACAACAGTAATAATAATAATAATAATAATAATAATAATAATAATAATAATTGCAACAATTAAATGCTTAATCAATTAAGTGCAATGAACAGTGTATGGATAATGAGAGTGTATTTTATTTGAAATATAGATAATATGTTGGAAAGAAAAATAAATTACTGCTGTCTGGTCCTATAACTCATGATTAATGTCCTGTATAGACAATAATTCATCAGAGGTTATACAGTCTACTGGTTTTAAATGAAATTAAAAGAGGATGTATACACTTACATTTTATAATTGTTTCTATTTTTGTGTTGCTATGAAATGTTTATGTTTTCTCTCCTTTGTTCTTACTGTTCATACGTGTTCCAGTTACTGTCCTGGGGGTCAGCAATGTGCGGATTTTGAACTATCTGTGTGACTGAGGGCTGTTATTTACATGTAAGGACAAAGGTGTCAGCAGCTCTGAACTCTGTGATGAACTTGCCTGCTTAGTAACAGTTCAGTAAAATGGCCTATGAAGAACTGAAAGCTTTTCATAAGTATTGTTAGGTTAGTCATATATTCTGTGGGACATTTCAGTTGCTTGTTTTGAAAGATTATTTTCAATCTGTATGAAGAATAGCACTGACAGAGACATTATGCAATCTGATATACTATTATAGTGTCTTCACATGTTTTCTAAGAACTGAAGGGCTGTTTTTTTTATAAAAAAGGGGCTTTAAGTATAAACAGTAAACAGTAAACCAAAGAAAAATGCTTACTTAAATAGTTAAAATGATTTTTATCTGCTGACAAATGTATATATTGTTTGCATAAAGGGATTATGATGAACGTGTCTAGAAGCTCTAACATACCATTAACATTTCAGAGGGTAAAACTGTAATATAAAGGAGGAGGAACCCTGCAGTACTCCATTGAGAAAGGAATAGCAGAAAGTCCAAATCATTTTCAAATTAGTGCATGTCCAATTAAGTATACATATGCAATGTATAATACAGGCGTTCTGCTTCTTCAGTTCTCGGGGTGGGCATTTTGTTGTAATCTGTGCTCAGAGTATTACTAGAGTGTAATGTTTGTGGCTTTGTATAGTTCAGTGTCAGTAATATTTGTTTTATAAACATTCAACTTTAATTCCCAAAACTCACAAATGTTTCAATGAAATGGTCAAGTGTGATGAATGATTGTAGCAACAATTCTGAGTTTACTATAGCAATCAGTGATTCCTGTATGCATATGATATACATAACATCAGCATTTTTGTGTTCTGAAATTATGCTCTGTGTAACCTATACCATGCTTAATGGTGCTGGAAGGCTACAGAGAAAAGCTGTTTAGAAGCAATTAATGTAAGCACCTAAATCAAAAAAGATGTACTGTCAGTGCAACATAGTGGATACAGATAACATTTCAATCAGGATTTGCATTCAGGATGAAATCCATAACATATGCATGTGCGAAAATAGTTGACAGTAAGATAAAGAAATCATTGCAAACTGAATTTCAGATTTGCCATGATTCGTGGAGTTTTTTAGAGGGAGTCAATGAGTTGGAATTTAATGTTGATTACATCTTCCTGACAGTCGATGTTAAAGGCCTATATACCATTATACCCCAGGACCTAGGGATAAGGTTATTCTGTGATTTTTTGCTCTTTAAAGCGGTAAAGGGTGAAGAAATAGACTTAGATGAAAGACTTTTGGAAATTGTTTTATCCAATAATTTCATTTTGTTTAACAACGATTTCTTCCTCCATAAAACTGGAGTGGCAATGGGCTCACCTTGTGGGGGCAGCTTTGCCAATTGCATAATGACATATTGGGAAGAGAGTATTTGTTCCAAAATTCTGATTTTATTAATAAAGCATTTTGGTATACCCGTTATCTTGATGATATGTTTTTTTATATGGAAAAGGGACTATAATTCGGCTAAGGAATTTATAAATAACCTAACTGGACTAACCACTTTCTTACAATTTACATTCCAGTTTGAAACTGATAATATTACCTTCCTAGATGTGCAATTATCAAAAGATAAAATTAATAACGGGTACTTGGCTAAGATTTTTAGAAAACCCACCTATTCCAATGCACTCCTACACTTTGAGAGCAGTCACCCATTCCATCAAAAGATGACTGACCTTAAAGGACAGCCCATAAGGGATGCTAAAATGATTTCTTTAGATGTTGATTTTTATGCTGCATGTGAGGTTCAAAAAATATGTTCTTTAGAAGAGGGTACCTTGACGAATTAATTGACCAACTAATAAATGAAGTTGGTAGGAAAAGGGAAATGGGATTGTTGTCACTTTAAACCTGTCTTATGAAAGGAAGGGGAGATTGGTGGAAACATCAAAGTAACCAATATAGAGTCCGAAGATGGTAATGTAAGTTCTCATAATTTTGAGGGCAGCTATAACATTAGTTTTTTTAACCCCCTTCTCCATTGATAGCCATAGTTTGAAGAACATTATTACAAAAATTGGGCATTGATTAATGAGGATGTATCCATTAGGAATTTCTTGGGGGATAGGCCAAGAATTATTTTTAAAAAAGGATGTAATCTGAAAGGACTCCTCAAAAGGCATGTAACATCTAATTTATTTAATGCAGGGATGGTTAACTGTGGACGTTGCCAGTACTGTAGATATACTGATGTTAGGAAAGAATTTCAGATACATAATAAGAACTGTAGGATTAAGTGCAGAATTAATTGTGAGACTTCAGGTGTGATTTACCTTGCTAAGTGCCAACACTGTGATGCCTTCTATATAGGGAAGACCTGAGTGGAAATGGACTCTTCGTTGTTTGAAGTAGGAGGATGGGGTGTAGTGGTATGGCCGAGGTGTAATATAGCAATAACCCATGCCTGGGTGTGGGTAATGCTGAATTTACCCACGGTTGGCATGGTTTGGTCATGAGGGCGAAGCCCAAGTGGCCAAACAAAGCCAACCGTGGGTAAATCCAGCATTACCCACACCCAGAAGTGGGTTATTGCTATTATACAATGGCATTATTTAAGAAAAAAAATAATTACTTTTCTTAAATAATGGCATTGTATAATGCCTCCTTGCTGCCCTTCTGCAGCTGTTTGGCATTCTGCGGCAGTTCTGATGTACTGAGCATGCGTATGCCTATGCAGTACATCAGAGCTGTGGGCAAAAGCAACGGAGAAAGCAAGATCTCCATTGCTTTTTACTGTTTTGCTATGTTAAATGGGTTTAACATAGCGAGACAGCTTTAAAAAAAGCAACGGAGAATCTCCGTTGCTTATGTTAAAGCTGTCTCGCTATGTTAAACCCATTTAACATAGCGAGACAGTTTTGAAAAAAAGCAATGGAGAAAGCAAGATCTCAGTTGCTTTTTACAAACTCTTTCTCTATGTTAAATGGGTTTAACATAGCGAGACAGCTTTAAAATAAGCAACAAAGATCTCCATTGCTTATTTCAAAGCTGTCTCGCTATGTTAAACCCATTTAACATAACGAGACAGGTTTAAAAAAAAAAGGCAACGGAGAAAGCAAGATCTCCATTGCTTTTTACACACTGTGTCACTATGTTAAAGGAGTTTAACATAGCGAGACAGCTTTAAAAAAAACAACGGAGATCTCCGTTGCTTTCTTTAAACCTGTCTCGCTATGTTAAACTCCTTTAACATAGCAAAACAGTGTTTTAAAAAAGACTTATACTAATGGAAAAAGTCCGGGCGACTTTTGTAAGTCGATTTACAACGTGCACACTGAACAATCAGCATGCACATTTTGGAATATTAATGGGAGCATGGTATAATAGTTTACTTTGAGAGGACCAAAATATCTTGGGGTTCTTTTGGTGCTTTTTTGTTGATTATTGTATAATTTCTTGTCAGATTTAAAAAGGATCTTGTTATGGTTTCTACGATATCTAAAATTTTGTTAGGCATGTTGTGTTTTATTCTTATACGATTCTTTCCATGCTTTATCACTTTACAGCATGAGCTGTTTGGTCATTTTTGTCAGCCATGGTTCTGTATTAGATTTTACCCTTCTTGTCCTAGCTGGAGCTACATCATTTAATATTTTTATGAA
The DNA here is from genome assembly GCF_019279795.1 of Protopterus annectens. Lineage (NCBI taxonomy): Eukaryota > Metazoa > Chordata > Ceratodontiformes > Protopteridae > Protopterus > Protopterus annectens. The sequence goes on along the minus strand of NC_056729.1, from coordinate 174,289,448 downwards.
GGTGTAATTGAAGTGCGTAACTGCTACATCTAGGGGCATTACTCATAATAAAGTCCAGTTGTAGTGGGACAGGGCTGTAATAAATGTCTTTGTTGAATATCGTTAAGTTGTGTACTTGTTTATAGATTATTTGTTTGGATTAACAATGTTGTTGTCTGATTACATAGGTTGGGAGGTGGTCACTTACAGTATCTGGTAATCAACCAGAGGATTTTATATTATGGGATTTGCTTGTCAATATCCAGTCCAGTGTGGACTGCCTGTTAGTGCTTTTGTTTACTCTGGAGGTTGAACTTATTAGTTGGGAGAAGCCAAATAGATGAATAGTCCTTGAGGTAACTGCTGTTTATTTTATTTTTATTTTATTTTATTTTATTTTATTTTACATTTGTTGACCGGGCTGGTCTATCTGGATACATGTCCTTTTTCAGTAGAGGCCTGGGGAGAAAAGCTCCAACATAGTGAGAAGACAAACAGTACATTAAATTATTTTAGATTGCCGGTCCATATTAAGGTCACTTAAGTAGAAGGTTTCCTGTGGGATGTTGTCAGATGTCCAGTGTTAGGATATTTTCTGCTGTGGTAATGTTGTGGCTTAGTGGGATGTATACTTCTCAGGTACATATACATTTCTTTTGGTTGATTTTGAGGTATGCAATCAGAAGTACTGCATTGCTAAATTTTGGGATATTTAGATGGGCTGGAATTATTTCTAAGTTGTTTTTATAAATAATAGCAGTACTATCCGCTCTTTTAATATTTCTGTCCATTCTGAGTATGTTAAAAGCTGGGAATAATTTAATTGTCAGTTATTTCTTGTTTTAATCAGGTCTCAGTGGCGATTAGAATGCCTGGGGAGTAACGATCTAAACATGCATGGATATCATGAATTTTGTTGCAGATGCTTCTGAGCTTAATGTTGAAAAGAATGAGGTTATTTCATTATGTGGTGGGGAAAATTGTGTTGGGAGCATTGGAAAGTAATGGGTGGCTAGGATGGGTATTTGAGGTATGGATATTATAATAATTTAGACTAAATGTTCATTTGCTACACGTTTTGTGCATTTCAGGTAAAATGCACAGCATTTTTTCAAATACTCGTGGCTTACTAAGGAATGCATTTTGACATTAGTTCTAGAATTTCCAGGTGCATTAAAATTAATATGGCAGTACACTGACTATTTCAGTGCTTGTTAGGACAGCAGTAGCCAATATGATAACAAATCTGTCTGCAGCCCTACCTGTGCATCATCTGTTTTATCCCACATGGGATTAGTTTTATCATTTCACTTAAGGCCACTGCTACTACAAACACAATATCCAGCATCATCTGTCTTGCAGACATTGCACAGTTTTGTTTCCAACAAGGAAAGAGGCACACTTTCTTACTGTAATTTATCAATAAGACAATGTCTCTAAGAAAAGCTTAGGAAGGCTGTTTGATAATATGCCCTGCCCTATGGCCACTGGATCCTCTTCTTTGGAATGAAGCACACAGTTCTCTTTCACACGTAATATGTGTTAGTTTTTATATTCTAAATAAATGTGTTACATTTTGGAAAGAAAATCAAACACTCTGAATATTTAAAAAATGTTAATATTAATCCAGAATCCATGGAAACAGTAAGATAAATAGCTTCAGCATCATGAACAGGATTATAGAGCACTGATCTGATCATAAGTATAGCTGCATCACAAGAAATCCTTCATTTATTCACTGCTTGATTTGTTACTTAATGCGGTGCAGGGTAACTGTGTCTATGCTGGCACTCACTGGGTGCAAGGCAGGGGGAACTAGTCCTGAATGGGATGCTAGTCCATTACAGGACACACACACACACACACACACACACACACACACACACACACACACGCACACACACACACACACGCACACACGCACACACATACACACACACACACATACACACACACATGCACGCACGCGCACACACACGCGCGCTCACGCACACACGCAGTCACATGAAATGCACACCTTTTGGCAATTTGGAAGAAAGCCAGTCGTCATGCCATCAGCATACAGTACTCTATAATGACACTAGACTCAGACCTGCAGAGCGATGATGCATCTTCAATTCCATCCACAATTACAGTATAGTAAAGACACTGTTAATACCATAGCTTCTGCTCAACTGACTGAAAGACTCCTAGTTCACAGTTCAAGGCATAACTGTATTCAGACCAGGGGCCATGATAGAACACAGACTCCATACTTGGATAGTATACCAAATGGCCAACCCAAGAATCTAGTTATATCTTAAATGTATTCATAGAGTTGGAGTTACATATATGGAATGGGAGTTTTTTTGTCTTAAACAAGCAATGCTGAAACCAGTAAATTTTAAATGGTTATAGATGTCTACAAAACAGAATGGTAACAAAAATAACTGTCTTATAATAATCTCTTGGAACAAGCTAACTGTAAACCTATCAACATTCTGAATTCCTCATTGTGTAATGTTGTGAAGCCTAAACATAATCTGCCTCTTATAAAGTGATAGTGAATACAAAATAAGCCCAAGAGTTACGATCCTGAATACCAGATACACATCTAGTAAATGTTCTTTGTACTCCCCAGAAGAGAGTTAAACTACACCTGGAATTGCAAAAACATAACATTTGGCTTCATAATTGGCTTAAGATAAGTTACAAATAATTGTGTAAGTAAAGCAAAAGATTTAGTTTGAAAATGTCTGAAATCTGTCTGCATATTTTAAGGATTTAGGCTTAATTTCTGAAACATTGGATATAAATGCAGTTTGTGGTTGATATATGCACCAAGACCAAGATCTTTGAATTGGAAAGTACTCCCAATAGATTAGTTATATAATAAAATTTCTTATTGATTTTTGGGGGCCCAGAAGTCAAGAAATTGCAATTGGTAAAATGAATGTCAAACCTGCTCTTGTTCAGCCATTTTGCTACACTAGGAAGGTAAATAATGAACTTATTGTAATCAGTGTCATTGGAAATATCTGAATCTAACCTGAATAGTGCATGTTTGGCAATCTAAATACATTTATTTGGAGACAAAAGGAAAACCCCATGTTGAAAAGTGCAGGACATAAAACAGAACCCAGAGGGACTCCTGAGTGAACATCAGCCCAGTATAAATAATGGCTGTTAATTTTGACATTAAATTGCCTTTTCAAAATAGATTAATTAATCCAGTTTAATATAAAGGTATTAGTACCGAGTTTCATTGTGCATTCCATAATATCTTAATGTGGAACACTATAACATACTTTGTAGAGATCTAAATACCAAGGTAACACCCATTTCATTATCCATAATTTTGCTAACATGATCATAAATATTGATTTTGCAGGTGGATGTTGAATGATTGGTCATAAACTTTATGCATTATGGGTACACAGCTTTTTGAAAGACACAAGCACATTTACACATGTACAGATATATATTATGTCTGTGCAGAAAACATCTATCATCACATTCCACCCAAAGAGATGGAGACCGAGAGAGAAAGAAAGAGAGTGAAGTTTGCTCTAAAATGAATTTTGTACAATTGTGACATATCCAATGATTGTAGTAGAGTCTGATGAGCTAATATGATTTTTTTCCATAAGAAACAGAATACCTCTCACTTTATTATCTAAAATGTAAAGCTGAAATGAATTAGGCACTTATCGACCCATGAATGTAATTACATTCTCTGTTATGTTCTGGTAAATGAATCTTATGACCGGGACTGGTCTCTCACACTGCATGATAACCTGCAGAAGAGAAAGGGTTAGACAGATGATTATAAATTTGAGATTTTTTTCTAACATCTCCAGGTATCACCTTGCACTTGGAACTTTGACCCTTAGCTGGATGCTATAGTACATTTGATGGAACTGGTGTACATTGGTAAGCTAAGGACCGTGTCATCCTTCATTCAAACACTTGGGTGTGGCTGTCTGATGTACAGTTTTCTGGCTGAGACAACTCAGGGATGGCCTGGATGTGCCTCTGGTTGCATCTCATAATGGTACCATCATCTATGGTTCATTCATCCACTTTTTGTACTGTAACACCAGTTGCTTTCCATCTTATCTTCCCTTCCAGCTTTAGCTGCACTGGTTGACCTGGTTAAAGGACAGGCAGACTTTCTGTAGAATATCAGCTCCAAGCATTTGTTAAAATCTTTTGTTTTTTTGGTCATTTTTAATATTAGATTCAAAAGGAATTTTAGTCTGAATTTGGATTCTAGGTGTAACAGTTCTGATTTGTCCAACAAGCATTAGCCATGTGGAACTTATGCCAGTAGCACTGTGGGGTTTAGCACATTAAGTCATTAGAGCTTTATGAGGATCAGGTTGATAGAACATCTTTTGTGCAGTTTGGACTGCTCTTCTGTAGCTGTATTAGACCATGGTCAGCAAAGACTTGATGTATGTATTAAGCCATAGACCTCAGCAATTTGATGAAACTCTGTGGAAACAAATTATATGCCATTATCTGGAGTAATTAAACTGGCATTGCCATATCTGACAAAAATGTCTTGAACCTAGCAATAATTTGTTGACTAGTCATTGCTAGTACTTGTAAAATTTCTGTATCTTAAGAATAATAGTCCACTACTACAAGGTACCTCTTTGCTTCAAACTGTCACAAATCTGCAGCTAATCCTTACAATGACCCTTATGGTAGCAAAGCTGGTAGCAGTGGTTCTCTCCCTGGGGTGATTTATGCATTATTCAAACAGTCACAAAGGCAGAAGAATTGCAATGTCCATGTTGATGGTGAGCCTCCATACTGACATTTTGGCCTTTTTGCAATGCTTAGTTAGGCCTTGATGTTCTTCATGTATCTCTTTAAAAAGTTTGGTACATTATGAAGAAGGCACACCGATTGTGTTCTGGTAGAACAGCAACCCATTATGTTCATGTAACTATGTAGTGGTGGTATAGTATTTGTACATCAAATGCCCTGTCTATGTCCAATGATTCAACTATCCCTTACATATTTAATGACCATTTGTAGCTTGTTGTTGAGTTTGCTAGCTTGTTTTTTTTTTTTTTTAATCTTTTATTAGTAACTGGTTGAGTTGCCATGATGGCCCTCACATAAGCAGCAACAACTTTGCTATGTGATTGCATTTGGTCAGATTCTGGTTTTCTTGACAAAGTCAGCATCTATCTGTTACTTTCCAGACACATGTCTCACTCTGTCATTGAAATATCTTATTCCTATAAGCAACATATGGCATCTTGGCAGTATTTTGTCCAAATCATAAGGATTAATCAGTGGGAGCAGTATTTGTGGTCATTCTGTATTTGGAAGATCTCTAGCCAAAACTGATATATGAGAACTTCTATATAATATTACTTTAAGTAATTATTAAACTTCAATTAAGTAAACATACGGAAATCAAAAAGAAAATGAGATGCTCTCTTATCTATATATGTCAAGGTAGAAAAATCCATGTCTAGCATAAAATACCTCTCATGCATACTCTAAGCATTGTATTGTTGCCACTTCATCTTAATCTTGCTAAGCACAGGTTTCCTACAGAAAAGGAAAGTGACCTTTACACAGAGGGGAGAATCCTGACATTATAATAAGTCAGTTATTGGTCTAATTGGAGGAGTATTGAGTTCTATAATGTTAGTAAGTTGGAAGTAAGTTTACTCCAAATAGGAAATAGCCTGTAAGGGTAAGAAAAATAAACATTTAAAGAACCAATATTGAATAAAGCTAAAGAGAAGTTTACTATTTACCATTTACATGAAGTGTTACTACTTACCATTTACATGATGTGCTAATATTTAACATTTACATGATGTGTTACTACATATTGACTACATGAAATGTTACTACTTACCATGAAGTGTTACTACTTACCATTTACATGATGTGGTAATATTTAACATTTACATGATGTGTTACTACATATCATCTACATGATGTGTTACTACTTACCATTTACATGATGCATTACTACTTATCTACTTATCATTTACATGTGTTACTACTTACCATTTACATGATGTATCACTGCATATCATTTACAGGATGTGTTACTACATATCATCAACATGATGTGTTACTACTTACCATTTACATGAAGTGTTACCATTTACATGAAGTGTTACTATTTACCATTTACATGATGTGTTACTGCATATCATCTACATGATGTGTTACTACTTGCCATTTACATGATGCGTTACTACTTATCTACTTATCATTTACATGTGTTACTACTTACCATTTACATGATGTGTTACTAATTATCTACTTATCATTTTCATGTGTTACTACTTACCATTTATATGATGCGTTACTACTTATCTACTTATCATTTACATGTGTTACTACTTACCATTTACATGATGTATCACTGCATATCATTTACAGGATGTGTTACTACATATCATCAACATGATGTGTTACTACTTACCATTTACATGAAGTGTTACCATTTACCATTTACATGATGTGTTATTGCATATCATCTACATGATGTGTTACTACTTGCCATTTACATGATGCGTTACTACTTATCTACTTATCATTTACATGTGTTACTACTTACCATTTACATGATGTGTTACTAATTATCTACTTATCATTTTCATGTGTTACTACTTACCATTTACATGATGCGTTACTACTTATCTACGTATGATTTACATGTGTTACTACTTACCATTTATATGATGCGTTACTACTTATCTACTTATCATTTACATGTGTTACTACTTACCATTTACATGATGTATCACTGCATATCATTTACAGGATGTCTTACTACATATCATCAACATGATGTGTTACTACTTACCATTTACATGAAGTGTTACCATTTACCATTTACATGAAGTGTTACTATTTACCATTTACATGATGTGTTACTACATATCATCTACATGATGTGTTACTACTTGCCATTTACATGATGCGTTACTACTTATCTACTTATCATTTACATGTGTTACTACTTACCATTTACATGATGTGTTACTAATTATCTACTTATCATTTTCATGTGTTACTACTTACCATTTACATGATGCGTTACTACTTATCTACGTATGATTTACATGTGTTACTACTTACCATTTATATGATGCGTTACTACTTATCTACTTATCATTTACATGTGTTACTACTCACCATTTACATGATGTGTCACTGCCTATCATTTACATGAAGTGTTACTACTTATTATTTACATGAAGTGTTACTACTTATTATTTACATGATGTATTACTACTTATTTACATTATATTCATGCTGCAGAAAGAAACACAGAGAGTACAAGTAAAACATGCATTTGTACATTGTACAAGGTCTAAATATGAGAGAACAGAGAGAAGTAAAGCCATTTCTAGTGGAAAAGAAAAAGAACAGAAACTCCTGAACATGGAGGTCACTACTGAGGGTAGTGTCACTCTTATGAGTGAAATGAAATTTAAAGAATTAAGCATCACATTTTTCATCCAACCAGTATTTTCATGAAAAAATAAAAACTAATAGAGAATAATGGCATTGAGGACTGTATAGTGTACGTTATTGTATCTTTACGTGTTAATGTTGTAAAGAAAATACAGGAAGCTCGTTTTCAAAAATATGGTATTGTAAACCATATACTCCAGTACTGAATTGGCATTTAAATAATTTATTTATTTATTGGCATTTGATTACTGGGAAAGTTCAACTGGGTAGGAGCTCATTTTCAGCCGAGGCCCTGGGAGAAATGCTTCAAAGTATTACAAAACATTTTAATAACAATTTTACAATCTTTAAAATCATACAAAAATAACTACAGTTTAAATAATTGTACCAAATTACACAGGAATGAAAACATTGCTTAAGAATAGATACAAGTTATATACGTTTTAATAGTTACAGACACTGTAACAAGTTTATAGAGAAATTGAAGGTAAGTTGGTATAATGCACACTGGACTACCGATATGAAATGAGAGAAAAGCAAGGTTATTGTATATTTAGAGAGAAAGCCAGGACAGAAAAATTGACAGAAGTAAGGAAATGAGTGAAGGAGGGATAGTGAGGAGGTATAAGGTATGAATAGGTATTTGTTAACATTTAGGGATAAGATTTATCCTGGTGCTGAGCAAGAAGAAAGACAGTTTTTGGTTAGGAATTCTTTCAGAATGGTTTTGAAGGATGGGAAGGAGGGTACTGACCTCATGGATACAGATGAGGAGTTCCAGGCCTTAGCAGATTTGATGGTTTGTGTACAGACAGGAGTTTTTGGTCATAGGATCATAATGACTGACTGGGAACACGATTGTGTATAATGCTATTTTGTGCTAGACAAGCACATGGATGCTGGATAATTCTTTAGGTGGTAAGAAGCTGTGTATATATTAGTTGATGGATATTTTTAACCAATATGGACTTTTTAATGCTATACAGTGATGGGTACTGAAAGGGGTATTTACTGCAAATTTAGCAACTTTGTTATAACATTGTTCAAGTTTTAATGTTTGTGAAACCTAGAAGTTAGTAAGGATGGGAGCATGACAAAGAAGAGTGGGGAGGAGATAAGTAATGGCAAATGTAGTTTTAGTTGCGTTGTGAGAAAGATTTTGGCTCTATAAAACATCCCTAAATTTTGAGTTTTTTTATGCAATTTTGTATATGCAAGTACAATTTAAGATTATTGTCCAGCATTATCCTTAATAATTTGGTATGAGAAGTGACTTCAATTGTTGTATTATTAAGAGAGAGGACTTAAAATTTTATTTTTTTCATGAGAAAGCCATTTAGGGAAAAAGTAGTAGTTTTTTTTTAGGGTTCAGCATGAATTGTGACTTACAAAGCTATGTTTCAATGGCTATTAAAGCTTCCCGAGTAATTTATTTTTTGGAGGCGTGCCATGTTGTCAGATGTACAAATTAGTGTGGAGTCATCTGTGCACTGTATTAGAGAGGCCTGTTGTTTGGATATGTGGAGGGTGTTGGCGAAGGTATTAAAGAGGAGGGGGACCACAAATAGAGCCTTGTGGTACTGCAGTGGTGACTGTGAGGTATGGAAAGAGAATGGAGTGCCATTTCACAGACTGATACCTATGGGACAGGTAGCTTTTGATTCATAGAAGGGTGGGCTAAGAGAGACCTGATGAGAACATTTGAAGTAGAAATGTGATGAAGACTTTAGACAAGTCTAGAAATAAGGAGGAGACTTGGTTGCTGTTATGTCTGTCTTTATTGACAGTATCTGTATAGGTTAGAAATGCAGTGTTAGTACTATGGGAAGGATAGAAACCATGTTCTGTGGGTGATAGGAGTCCTTCCTGCAGGAGACAGTTTAGCAATTGTTTTGAATGCATTTTTCAAGTATTTTGGAGAGGGGGATAAGACTGCTGTTGGTTTAAAGTTAGTAATGTCTGTCAAATGTCCTTCTTTGTGCAAAGAGATAATGCGTGTTTTTTTTTTTTCGGAGAGTGGGACTGCGAGATTCCAAGACTGAGCTATTTATAAGGATTGACTCAGAATAGTCAATGCTATCTGCTGCTATTTTAATGTTCTCACTTGGAAGGTCATCAGCTGAAGCTGAGCATGGTTTCAGTTTGTTTAAGAGTAGTTTTATATGAGATATGGGTACAGGATTCTATGATGGATGCAGTGATATGTGGCTGTTGGGCTTAGGATTGGATGTTGGGGAAAACATGCAACACTATCTATGAAATAAGAGTTGAACTGTATTGTGGCTTTAAGTGATGAGTTATTGGGGGAGGGGTTAGGGTTGAATTTTTGGCTGGATGCAAGATTTCTTTAATGGCTATCCAGTATTTTTAGGGTTGTGTTTACTTTTATTTTGAAAGTTATTATAGTATATTTTTCTCTCCATTTTACTATGATTGCAAAGCATTCGAAAAGATTTCAAATACAGTGATGTTTTATATTTTTGCCATTCTTTCCATGATTTTTCTGCATCCTTCTTTAGAATTCTACACCTTAGCTTGCCAAATGTCATTATTTGTTTTTAGTCACTTCCTTTTAGGAGGCACAAGGTTATTTAAGATATTCAGGAAAGTTATACAGAATTCATGTACAGCACGATCTAAGGGGAGGAATACTAATAAGTTGCAGTTAATAGATGATAAGAGTAGTAATGAACATTTCTGGGTTAAACTTGGAGGAATTTGTAAGCTTAAGAAAATTGAGGAAAGATGGTAACTTGCATAAGTCTTCCCCCTATTTCTTGCAATGCTCAAAAATGATACTAAATAGTGTTTTGATTTAATCCAGAAAGCTGTTTTTAGGTGGCACAGTGATGCAGTGGTTCGTGTTATTACCTCCTAATGCTTGTTTCTGCAGTTCAGTAGTCGGGGTACCTTCTGTGTGAAATCTCTCTGTGTCCATGTGGGTTTTCAACAAGTGCTTTGGTTTCATTACACATCCCAAAGCTATGCTGTAGGTGAACTAGTGTCATGACAGAAGTTGTATTGTAAAGCTTTTTAACGTGTAAATAATACAGCATAAATACAGTAAAATAGAGATCCAGGCCACCAATGGAGACAAATCTTTTTAATACCACAAAGATTAGCGCTTTCGTCTTGTAACAAGACTTCTTCAGATAACACAAAATGTACTTCGCATTACTTTTAAAACCCTTTCAATTAAACACAATTAAAATTTAAAGACACATTGTCGCACTTAAAACATGCATACAACGTGAATGCGTACATCATCCTAATCTCTTTCACTCTCCATTATCTCAACCACAATTCAGCACCTGTTGAAAGACCTCCCAGGAAACAACAAAGCAAAAAAACAGCTAAAGACATCTCATATCTATTTAGAACTTTCTATACTTTTTATTGACAAAGCAAGAGAAATAATAGAGAATCACATTAGCAGCTTTGCAGGCTACCCAATACCGTCCAGTCTGTAAAGACAGCTAAAATACTTGTACATGTTAACTAAAATGGCTAGGTTTCTAACACAGCAAAATAAATTAGTTTGTAAAGTATACTGGTCCCTAACTACATATCATCAACATGATGTGTTACTACTTACCATTTACATGAAGTGTTACCATTTACATGAAGTGTTACTATTTACCATTTACATGATGTGTTACTGCATATCATCTACATGATGTGTTACTACTTGCCATTTACATGATGCGTTACTACTTATCTACTTATCATTTACATGTGTTACTACTTACCATTTACATGATGTGTTACTAATTATCTACTTATCATTTTAATGTGTTACTACTTACCATTTATATGATGCGTTACTACTTATCTACTTATCATTTACATGTGTTACTACTTACCATTTACATGATGTATCACTGCATATCATTTACAGGATGTGTTATTACATATCATCAACGTGATGTGTTACTACTTACCATTTACATGAAGTGTTACCATTTACCATTTACATGAAGTGTTACTACTTATCATTTAAATGATGTGTTACTGCATATCATCTACATGATGTGTTACTATTTGCCATTTACATGATGCGTTACTACTTATCTACTTATCATTTACATGTGTTACTACTTACCATTTACATGATGTGTTACTAATTATCTACTTATCATTTTCATGTGTTACTACTTACCATTTACATGATGCGTTACTACTTATCTACTTATGATTTACATGTGTTACTACTTACCATTTATGTGATGCATTACTACTTATCTACTTATCATTTACATGTGTTACTACTCACCATTTACATGATGTGTCACTGCCTATCATTTACATGAAGTGTTACTACTTATTATTTACATGAAGTGTTACTACTTATTATTTACATGATGTATTACTACTTATTTACATTATATTCATGCTGCAGAAAGAAACGCAGAGAGTACAAGGAAAACATGCATTTGTACATTGTACAAGGTCTAAATATGAGAGAACAGAGAGAAGTAAAGCCATTTCTAGTGGAAAAGAAAAAGAACAGAAACTCCTGAACATGGAGGTCACTACTGAGGGTAGTGTCACTCTTATGAGTGAAATGAAATTTAAAGAATTAAGCATCACATTTTTCATCCAACCAGTATTTTCATGAAAAAATAAAAACTAATAGAGAATAATGGCATTGAGGACTGTATAGTGTACGTTATTGTATCTTTACGTGTTAATGTTGTAAAGAAAATACAGGAAGCTCTACGTTTTCAAAAATATGGTATTGTAAACCATATACTCCAGTACTGAATTGGCATTTAAATAATTTATTTATTTATTGGCATTTGATTACTGGGAAAGTTCAACTGGGTAGGAGCTCATTTTCAGCCGAGGCCCTGGGAGAAATGCTTCAAAGTATTACAAAACATTTTAATAACAATTTTACAATCTTTAAAATCATACAAAAATAACTACAGTTTAAATAATTGTACCAAATTACACAGGGAATGAAAACATTGCTTAAGAATAGATACAAGTTATATACGTTTTAATAGTTACAGACACTGTAACAAGTTTATAGAGAAATTGAAGGTAAGTTGGTATAATGCACACTGGACTACCGATATGAAATGAGAGAAAAGCAAGGTTATTGTATATTTAGAGAGAAAGCCAGGACAGAAAAATTGACAGAAGTAAGGAAATGAGTGAAGGAGGGATAGTGAGGAGGTATAAGGTATGAATAGGTATTTGTTAACATTTAGGGATAAGATTTATCCTGGTGCTGAGCAAGAAGAAAGACAGTTTTTGGTTAGGAATTCTTTCAGAATGGTTTTGAAGGATGGGAAGGAGGGTATTGACCTCATGGATACAGATGAGGAGTTCCAGGCCTTAGCAGATTTGATGGTTTGTGTACAGACAGGAGTTTTTGGTCATAGGATCATAATGACTGACTGGGAACACGATTGTGTATAATGCTATTTTGTGCTAGACAAGCACATGGATGCTGGATAATTCTTTAGGTGGTAAGAAGCTGTGTATATGTTAGTTGATGGATATTTTTAACCAATATGGACTTTTTAATGCTATACAGTGGTGGGTACTGAAAGGGGTATTTACTGCAAATTTAACAACTTTGTTATAACATTGTTCAAGTTTTAATGTTTGTGAAACCTAGAAGTTAGTAAGGATGGGAACATGACAAAGAAGAGTGGGTAGGAGATAAATCATGGCAAATGTAGTTTTACTTGCGTTGTGAGAAAGATTTTGGCTCTATAAAACATCCCTAAATTTTGAGTTTTTTTATGCAATTTTGTATATGCAAGTACAATTTAAGATTATTGTCCACCGTTATCCTTAATAATTTGGTATGAGAAGTGACTTCAATTGTTGTATTATTAAGAGAGAGGACTTAACATTTTATTTTTTTCATGAGAAAGCCATTTAGGGAAAAAGTAGTAGCTTTTTTTAGGGTTCAGCATGAATTGTGACTTACAAAGCTATGTTTCAATGGCTATTAAAGCTTCCTGAGTAATTTATTTTTTGGAGGTGTGCCATGTTGTCAGATGTACAAATTAGTGTGGAGTCATCTGTGCACTGTATTAGAGAGGCCTGTTGTTTGGATATGTGGAGGGTGTTGGCGAAGATATTAAAGAGGAGGGGACCACAAATAGAGCCTTGTGGTACTGCAGTGGTGACTGTGAGGTATGGAAAGAGAATGGAGTGCCATTTTACAGACTGATACCTATGGGACAGGTAGCTTTTGATTCATAGAAGGGTGGGCTAAGAGAGACCTGATGAGAACATTTGAAGTAGAATTGTGATGAAGACTTTAGACAAGTCTAGAAATGAGGAGGAGACTAGGTTGCTGTTATGTCTGTCTTTATTGACAGTATCTGTATAGGTTAGAAATGCAGTGTTAGTACTATGGGAAGGATAGAAGCCATGTTCTGTGGGTGATAGGAGTCCTTCCTGCAGGAGACAGTTTAGCAATTGTTTTGAATGCATTTTTCAAGTATTTTGGAGAGGGGGATAAGACTGCTGTTGGTTTAAAGTTAGTAATGTCTGTCAAATGTCCTTCTTTGTGCAAATAGATAATGTGTGTTTTTTTTTTTCGGAGAGTGGGACTGTGAGATTTCAAGACTGAGCTATTTATAAGGATTGACTCAGGATAGTCAATGCTATCTGCTGCTATTTTAATGTTCTCACTTGGAAGGTCATCAGCTGAAGCTGAGCATGGTTTCAGTTTGTTTAAGAGTAGTTTTATATGAGATGTGGGTACAGGATTCTATGATGGATGCAGTGATATGTGGCTGTTGGGCTTAGGATTGGATGTTGGGGAAAACATGCTATACTATCTATGAAATAAGAGTTGAACTGTATTGTGGCTTTAAGTGATGAGTTATTGGGGGAGGGGTTAGGGTTGAATTTTTGGCTGGATGCAAGATTTCTTTAATGGCTATCCAATTATTTTTAGGGTTGTGTTTACTTTTATTCTGAAAGTTATTATAGTATATTTTTCTCTCCATTTTACTATGATTGCAAAGCATTCGAAACGTTTTCAAGATGTTCAGATGTTTTATATTTTTGCCATTCTTTCCATGCTTTTTCTGCATCCTTCTTTAGAATTCTACTCTTTAGCTTGCCAAATTTCATTATTTGTTTTTAGTCACTTCCTTCTAGGAGGCACAAGGTTATTTAAGATATTCAGGAAAGTTATACTGAATTCATGTCCAGCACGATCTAAGGGGAGGAATACTAATAAGTTGCAGTTAATAGATGATAAGAGTAGTAATGAACATTTCTGGGTTAAACTTGGAGGAACTTGTAAGCTTAAGAAAATTGAGGAAAGATGGTAACTTGCATAAGTCTTCCCCCTATTTCTTGCAATGCTCAAAAATGATACTAAATAGTGTGTTGATTTAATCCAGAAAGCTGTTTTTAGGTGGCACAGTGATGCAGTGGTTCATGTTATTACCTCCTAATGCTTGTTTCTGCAGTTCAGTTCTGTGTGAAATCTCTCTGTGCCCATGTGGGTTTTCAACAAGTGCTTTGGTTTCATTACACATCCCAAAGCTGTGCTGTAGGTGAACTAGTGTCATGAAAGAAGTTGTGTTGTAAAGCTTTTTAACATGTGTCTGTGCATACATGCATAAATACAGTAAAATAGAGATCCAGGCCACCAGTGAAGGCAAATCTTTTTAATACCACAAAGATTAGCACTTTCGTCTTGTAGCAAGACTTCTTCAGATAACACAAAATGTACTTCACATTACTTTTAAAACCCTTTCAATTAAACACAATTAAAGTTTAAAGACACATTGTCGCAGTTAAAACATGCGTACAACGGGAATGCATACATCATCCTAATCTCTTTCACTCTCCATTATCTCAACCACAATTCAGCACCTGTTGAAAGACCTCCCAGGAAACAACAAAGCAAAAAAACAGCTAAAGACATCTCATATCTATTTAGAACTTTCTATACTTTTTATTGACAAAGCAAGAGAAATAATAGAGAATCACATTAGCAGCTTTGCAGGATACCCAATACCGTCCCATCTGTAAAGTCAGCTAAAATACTTGTACATGTTAACTAAAATTGCTAGGTTTCTAACACAGCAAAATAAATTAGTTTATAAAGTATACTGGTCCCTAACCCATTTAGTAGAGAAAGGCTATAGCTAAAAAGTACCTGCACTTTATGCCTAAACCAGATAGCTAAAGAATTCCATAAGATCAAGAGCTGTTCCCCTGTGAAGCAATGTTGGGAATACTTGTCAGATTTAGTAACTGAAATCAGAAATTTCTGAAATGATACCTCCACACCCCTTTGGATACTTGGTCCCAGTCTTTAAGCTCCATGTTATGTGAAGCTCTGAAAATCTGGATACTATAGACCTCTGTAATTTTCAGATTATATAAAGCCTTACAGTGTAAATCTCCTCAAAATCTCTTTTCATCAGGTTTTCTATAATTTATTAAGAAGTTATGTAACTTATGAAGAATTTGAACTCTGTAACTCCCTCCTACTTAATAAGGATCTTCCTATTCACGTTGCTCTCGAGGTGAATTTCCTGGCATCCATGTCTTGAACACATAATAAGCAGGTTATGATTGAAGATCTGCTCCTAATCCTCTAGAATTGAGTTCATACCTCTTCAGATGTTAAATGTGGAACAAGAAGGTGTGGTCCAAATTATATCACTCTGAGTATGACCAAGAATAGGAGAATATAGGACATAAGATAATCCTTGCTTGTTACATGGCTGACCAGCAGACTTGTCATGTAGAAACATATAACCTACCCTTTGTCCATGTGACCAAAACCAAAAGACAGCCACTATAACTAAATGACATTCCAGGATGAAATTTTCATCCATTATTTATTTATTTTATTTTATTTTATTTTACATTTGTTGACCGGGAAAGTCTGACTGGGTTCTACAGATCCTGGTTTCAGCGGAGGCCCGGGGAGAAATGCTGCAGAAGCATGTTTTTTAAAACATTAGCTTTAGCTAGAAAGCATTAGCTTTAGGAATGTATATTTCCAATATATGTATAAATGTGCATAATAAACAGATGCACAGCATGACCAATATTTCATAAACAAAACAAACTTTATTCCCATCCCAGTGCCATTTCTTTGTTTTGAAAGATATTTTGCATTCAGTTTGGCAGCCTGGAAAAGAGATAATGTTAGTGAGTATCATAGAATGAAATTCATTGCATTTCATTCAATAACTAATTGAATAACAATAACTCTGCTTTTAGCAACTCTACTGTCCAGTAATACTGAGCATCTGTCCTCTTCTTTCGTAATAAGAAGTGTGCCCTATCAGCAAAAGTACTGGACTGAGGAATGCTAAGCAGTCAGGAAATTAGTATTTACAAGACAAGACAGACATTTTCAGCACTTTTCACAGGAGGCTCGTTCCATATCACAAAGTCTGTAATCATTGGTATTACAAAAGAATAACCTTGGGATAGTTGGGCAGTATCTGTGTGGTCCTGTGAGCAGAGAGAAGAAACAATATTCAGTGGAATAATCACAAACAAAAGGTCCTTTCAGACTTAACCAAGAAAGCTTATTTTTAATTGTTCTAAATACCTAACAGGATTTATGAAGGCACAGAGAATTCGATCCCATTTTTTTTTCTGCGTCTACATCTTGTCTTTCAAAACGCTGTATACTCTGAAGGTACCAGCATCAGGAAGATGTTCATGTCACTGTGGTAGAGTGGTGCTTTAATTTTTTTGTAATTATTTTCAATTTTTAACATATCTGAAGGTGGCGCTGCTTTGCTAGACAGTGCTGAGCAGCATATGATAATAGCAGGCTCTCCCGTTCTTTGACCAAGGTTGCCAGTGCAGTAGTAATAGTACATTTGTTCCCATATAGTTTTCTCTTTCATGATTCAAATGTTCATAAATCGTGGGACTTGGTTTGGCAGGTCTTGATCATAGGTACACAGCACATTGACTATAACACATAATGAGCAAGATGTGGTCTTGCTCCATTGTGTTCATAACTTTATGAATCACTGGGCTTTGCTACACAGATATAAAACTCTCTACCACTGTATGGCAGTATTATTGATTTCGGCACTGAGAATTTTCTCAGACTTGTGTTTTTAAAGTATTTTTAGCCAGTGAGAATGGAATGATATGCTGTCTTTTCTTTTTCTTGGTACAAGTAGTGTTAGAGCACTGTATCTAACATAAATAAGATCTTGTGTTTGGGACTTTTACTACAACGTCTGTCTTGTAGGAAACTCTTACCGCAGCACATTTTCCATTTGCTTTATGACAGTTTGCAAAATTTTGAGGCAATAATTATGCATTTTTGCCACACTTTACTTTGTAAACTTTGTGTGTATATCTCAGATGAATTTGTGAAGCCAAGATGTCCAAAAGAATAATTTTCGCATGTCTTGAATAACTCATATAGTTTCTTCAGTCTTTTCATCGGTGGCACAGGCTGGTTTTAGAAATCCTACCTGTGTTCAATGAAAATAACCCCCATTAATTCTGCATAGGTTAGTACTAAGCTAACTGCTGCCCGCGCCATTTTTTAAGCCTAGCCATATTATCCTTGAGAGACAAAACTGCACACCTTGTGTTTGTAAGGCAAACACCTTAACCATTAGGCCACCCTCCCAGGAAGGAGGCCATGATATGGACTATTGGTAATGAGCTAGAAAAGTTAAAGTGTGCCACTACAGTTACAAAACCCCTTACTGGAATATCAAGGGACACTGCTTTGGAAATTTTAGCAGATGATTTAAACACAGGTGAAGGTTTGTCCATTTTACTTAATAGACATGATGATATGTTTTAAGAAAGAAAAACATTGGAATCATTATCATGTTATTCATTTTGATTGGATTGTCAGAGACACAGGTTTCCTGGTAAATTACATAACTAAAATTGAGGAAAGATATAGACAGATACATAAACATAATATGGTGCTTTCAAATGCATTACTTAAGCAATAACCGATGACATGGTGTGGTATATTGAAGATTTACACACGGTTGACATGGTTTAATCATGAGGGCGAAGCCCGAGTGATTAAATAAAGCCAGTCATGGGTAAATTTCAGTATACCACAACCACAGAGTTGGTTATTGCTATTATACAATGACATTATTTAAGAAAAAAATACTTACTTTTCTTAAATAATGTCTGTATAATGGCACATTACTGTTCTTCCACTGATGGTGGTATACTGCTTCCTTGTGTTGATGTACTGCGCATGTGTATGGGACTTGCGTTCCTATGCATACCCAGTACATCAGTGCTTTAAAACGGAAGCAACGGAGAAAAGAAAGTCTCCGTTGCTCCATTTTTTCTTTTTTTTTTTTCTTTATTAAAAAAAAGGTTTTGGATACTTTATACCAACAGAAAAAAAGTCCAGGTGACCGGACCTTTTTCCGTTGGTATATTGTGGGATTTAGAATGAGCACGCTGGCCAATCAGCGTGCGCATTTTGGAATATTAATGTGGGGGGTCATTGTATAATTCCTTTTAAGCTGTAGATACTGTACAAGTGAACAAGTTGAATTGACTATGAAATGCAAAATATTTGAAAATATAGAAGACAACACCATAATTACTTGATGCAGTGTCAGTATCAGATGCAAAGGTTTTTGTAGTGGAATCTTTAGGGTCACCTGTGAATTTTACTGCATGGACACATGCCATTTATATCAGTAAACCAAGTTAGAGTGACATAGAAAAGATTGAAAAGTGATGAAGTTAATAGTCAGACTATCCAGTTTGGGAATGGAAAACTGGTACCTTCTACCAAGACCCTGAAAAAAAACAGCATAAATAGGATGAGGTAAGCATGATATTGAAAAAGAGGTAACTTCAGACAAGTTAGTTTGTGTTCAAGTGAGACAACCTTAAAAAAGTAGGATCACCCATGAAAATGGAAAACAGCAAAGCAGGACCAGCCTTTGGTCAATTGCTGCCCTAGGCAAAAGGTCTCCACAGCACCCCCACAGTACAACCCTGTGCCCCCATCCTGGAATACCAACACCATCCAGATTACCGAAAAATGCCCCTGCTAGAGTGGCGCCATAGGCGGCTGCCTAGGTGGCCTATGCCTTAGGCCTGCTGTGCAGCAAAGTAGTGATTCATAGATTCATAGACTGTTACTAGGCTAATAGCCTGGGGGGGGGGCTTTCTAAGCTTAGCCAAGTTTTCCTAAAGAATAATGATGTCCTGCAACCAAATAGGACATTGAGGGCCAGGCATTTATAAGCTAACTCTGTCAAAAGGGACATGGGTGTCAGGCCTGGTGTAAATTTCCACTTGTCTAGGCTATACTTAAACTGGGTAATAGATGAACTCACCTTCGTGTGAATGGGAAGCCTCTTCCATAGGAGTGATAATCTCTGGGACACATATCTGTCTCTCCAGCATGTTTTAAGTCACAGACACAATTTAGGTCCCTAGACCTTGTATTTCTGCTACTCTTTGACTTACAAATATGTAGGAGATTCATAAGTGTAGAGATAGTGGATGCCATGTAAGGCAGGCTTAGATCACCCTTCAGAAATCTACAGGAGACTAAGTAGAGAGAAAGGGCTTTAAGGCTGTCTTCATAAGGCAGATTTGTTATGCCTTATGTTCTTTTTTAAGGAACCTTTGAGGTCATTCTAGTTGCTACATATGCCTGGTGAAGTACATACCAAAGGGAGTATTGTATGGTATGATTAGTCTGATAAGGGAGGAGTACTGTGGGATCATGACATCTTTGGACTTAGGTGCTATGCCCTTACTTATAAGTTGCGCAATATAAAAGGACTTCCTCACCACTGTGGCCACACAATGGTGAAAGGTTAGACTACTGTCTATGTGCGTAACCAGATACCTGACCACTGGGTTGACTCTTAGGGGCGTAATATCAACATGAATTAGCTGGGATGGTTGATTTCCAAAAAGGTACAATTATGCAATTCTTAGCATTGAGTTTAAGACCATGGCTTTGGCACCATTTGTTAGTCACTCATAGACCTTCTTGAAGAGTGTTAGAAATACTAGTGTCTGCAGGGAAGTTGAAGATAACCCCCAGTTTGCAATCATCTGCAAATGTAGTCAGCTGCAAACTTTCAGCATTTGCTTCCATTTCAGAGAAATAGATGCCAAAAAGGAGCGGGCCCACTACTGAGCCCTGGTGCACTCTGCCA